>NW_020653561.1:1438889-1457027 GCF_003589595.1 Hyposmocoma kahamanoa | reverse complement strand
TTTTTAAGGATATCACTAATCTGATCCAGTTATAGCTGTCCCCACGCCTCCATCCATATTCGCTCTCTAAATTTGTGCCTTCAGCCTACCTACATTCACTCTTTCTATTATTACCAAAACCTCGAAGCATCCGCGTCCGCATTCATGGTTATTCACTTAATTTCATAATTTATTAACAATATCGGGGTAAAAATACATTACCGTGGGAGGTAATCTGTTACACGAGCTTGCTTTTTCTAAGACACCTATGATCAGTTCTCAAAATATCTCATTTGCATGTTAGAGTTAAAACTATTTTATTTAGGATTCTGAGTAACAACAGAATACATAGCACTCTCAATAGTGAAGTGAATTAATTCGAAAATAACATTTTGGGAAAAGTGACAAAATAAATTGGTAACACTTAAATTAAAATTTAATAAACCCTGATCCTTTGGTGCACTTCAATAAATTAATAACTTTTCTATAAAGAAAAACTGACCTCAAAAGTTCGTAGCATTACATCTATTTTGTTATAATTATTAATACAAAGATCTATACGAACACTCAGAAAAATTCCTTTGATCCGGTCGGATTCGAACCTCGACGTTTCGAACCTTCGACGTCTTCTTGCATACCGTGCCAGACGCTATACCAACTAAGCCACGGAACGAACCAACGGACCTCACGAATTTTTCTATGTGCTTGCGTCGTGTCTTTGTACTTGGTATTTCAACGACTTTTTAGTCGTAGCGCCATCTATGAGAAATCTACTGCAGATTTATCACCCAGTTAGTACCTTTACAGCTACCAGTCCTGGCGAGAGATGTCGCTATTCATTATATTAATTAAATTTTTATTGAATTGATATTCGATTATTTTTTGTGACATTACTCCACTAGTTTGTTATAATTATTAATACAAAGATCGAACACTCAGAAAAAACCCTCAGAAAAACTTACATCTATTTGCCAAATTTATTGAAATCGCTTACCGGAAAGTGCGTAAAACCGGACTCATCCCCTAGTTTACCCCTTATACCCTTATAGGTGGAATATTTTCTTCAAATTTAAATAGGACAAATGCGGGGTACCCTCTTACCAATTAAAAAGAATCATCAAAATCGGTTTACAAATTCAAACCGGAGTTATCGCATTAATTGAGAACCTCCTCTTTTTTCTTCAAGTTGGTCAAAACAATTGTCCGTAATTCTTAAGCTAACAATTCGACAAGACCAATTTGAAAAATACAATAGTTCCACTGTTCGTAGTTGTGTATAACTAACCTTTAGTACAGTGCCATCGGATTTACACGGTATAACAAATTTCAAATCGATCGAACGAATGGAAATAATCATTTTATTAATGAAATCACAACATCAATTATTAAAAAACCTGATGATCTTTAGAGATGTTCATCAAACATAGGTAAGAAACATTCCTAATTAATTAACGTTCAAATAAAAACAAACCGTTTTAGGTCAATTCATCCGTTTGAAAATAACGATGCTACAGACGGATACACAGATACAAACACAAAAGCTTCAAACTAATAACTATCCTCTTTTTGTGTCGGGGGTTGAAACTATAAGTAAAACCAATAATAATAATTTAATAACGCCTACACTGTCGCACGGGCCTCGAGTAATTTAATAGAAGGCTCGGTCCATATGAATTTTATTGTGGAAATAATAAGAAGGTACAAGAAGGGAAAAGTAAAAATAAAGTAAAAACGTAAAGGCTGTAACAAAACAAAATAGTATAAACCAGGTGCAATCGTATAAAAACACTCCCTACTTAAATTAAATACAGGTTATGGTAAAAAGGAACTTACCCCAAAAGGGCCTGTATTTTCTAGAAGTATGTATGTATGTAGTATCTATGCTTTACAAGTATTTAGGATACATGATTTAACTGGTCAGAATTTTATGTGAAGTCGAGCACGTGCGCTCGCTTCGGAAATTTAGTAGAGACTGGCGATGGAAAGAAGAAAAGTAAACGACGAAGAAGCAAAGGAACTTAAGAACGATTCAAATTTTCAAAGTAGGTAGCCAGGAACAAGACAAAACGGTGATAAAAAGGTGGGATGACGACGACAGAGGTTGCATCGTCACAACACTTACAGCCCCGTACTAGGGAAATCTGCATCGCGGGTGCCACACACATAGACGACCACAAATTACACCCATACTCACGAGACAAATCAATGTAGGCCACACTAATATTTCTCCCGGCCCGGATCGAACCCGGGAGTTCTGTGTGGCAGACCAGCCTGGTACCGTTCCGTGTGGTAGTCTTATATTTTGTTATATTCAACACCAGCCAAATGTCATATCTAGCTGATGCCAGTGATGACGGACGCAATTGTTTGTAAATCCAGTTTGTCACTTTCCAAAAATTACTATTTTTGATTACGTCACTTTATCATGAAGAAGTGCGACACACAGTGGATATCACCCACTCATTTGGAGATATTTTATGTCCCTGTTTTGTATTATCATACAATTTGGTATATAAATTGTATCCCGAAGTGCCCTTGTTAACTACAATGAAACTTGTGACTTATAAGTCCTCCCAATCCACCTATTACACGACCTATTTAACTTGGCAAAAGTTTTCATACCTCGCATTTTTCCGGTCGCACCCTCCGTTTTCCCTTGGGACAGTAGAAATATCATTTCTTACGTGCCTATCCGATTAGGTACGAGTAATAAAGCTCTCGATAGATTTATTGATGGCGTGATTTAGTTTTCTTATTCGTATCATGAGACGTAAAGCAAATCATTTTAATTTGAATTATAATCGATTTACAGACTATCGTCCCCTCTCAAAAGTGAGGAAGTTGAAAGGTCCTGGGGGAATATCAAACGGAAATCGACGAAGCGGCGGCGGACCGATTACAAAGGGAGTTTCGTATCCATAAATAAATAGGTTGTGATATATTATTCTTTTTGGGGGAATTATTTTTCATATACCAGGAATCGAGAGTTCTCATTGTTTGTTGCTGTCGGCTATCGTCCGATTGGTTGCGAAAATTGATAAGTAAATTCGGCCATTGCCGTCTTTGTCTATCCTCCTTCTCTCGAAGCACGGAATCCGTTTTATTTATGATACTAAACAACGGGACGAATAAATGGTGCGCCTAGTATTAAGTAACACACCTGTCTATAGCAGTTGCAGTGCCACTCAGAGCTTTAAATCGCAAATATCTGAGGGACACTGTCACCCTGAGGCACAAGTTGATAATGTCACGTGTGCCTATTTTTTTACTAGCACCCTTCAAAACCGGAACTTGGCTGCAGAAACAGGTAAGGTTTCAGTATTTCCCTGGACGAACTCCATCACAAGGAGCTCTGCTGTTACTAAAACTCAAATCAAGGCCGTCGTTTTTGCCGCAAGGCAACCTGTGAGAAATCTTTGAAAGTTTTTCTTCACTCAACCAGGTATCTTTACAGCTACTCTACCTATAGGCATACACAAACGGGTTCAGGTTTGGCCGATCAATTGATCTTTTCTTTGTATTAATAATTAATACTTTTTTAATTTAAACAGGCGGCGCAATAAAAACCTGAGTAGGTTTATCTGATAACCTCAATAGGTCCTCAACTTCAACGGTAAACTAAAAACTAACTACTCTTTATTATATTTATTCATTTATTTACATTGTAAACTTACCGCTAAGTAGCCAACACGCTTACGTGTCATAAACAGATAATTATAAATATATTTAATTATGATATTACTAAACTATTCTAATTCTAAAAATTTACAACTCTCCCTACATATACATACATATGTTCAACGCTATCAGCGAATATGATAATTTACACATGCAGTAAGTTTGTTTTGGTGAGTTTAATTTAGTAGGTATTCAATTTGGTATGACCCTGATTTAGCACATCGTTCAGCACGTTCTGAATTAAATTTACAAAAGTATCTACATAATACAGTGTCTCCAGAGACGAATGCCTACTACGTGAAGCCGGAAAGCCAGCAAAATAAAGAGACTTTTACTATCCTCAACACAAAAGTAATCTTTTTATTTTTCAGTTATTTATCTTTTGATCAGTGTATCTTGTTCGTACGTATAGCACAAGTTGGCCATCTTGTTGTTTAATATAGGTCAGATGATCTCAGTTTGTGGACGTTTTTAGGTTATCCTCAATGTGTCACTTTAACTCCAATAGGAGTGCTTCGAAATTGGACTCTATTTATGACCCAAAATACGTATTAACCTTTTCTACAATTTTGTCTGTTCACCACTATCATAATTTCAGCTGAAGGACACGTCCGCTGCTTGACATAGGCCTCCACCATAAATCGCCTCAACGATCTGTCTTGTGCTGCTTGCATCCAGCAGATTCCCGCAACCTTCACCAGGTCATTGGTCCACCTTGAGGGTGATCTGTCCACGCGTGGTCTTCCTGTGCGCGGTCGCCACTCGGGAACTCTTCAACCCCATCAGCTATCTTTTCTGCGAGCAATGTGCCCTGCCCACTGCCACGTAGGCTCAATTTACACTGGCGCAGAGTCGAAGCGCTGTGACGCGTCATGTTTTTGCCTATAGCATATTCATCTCTATTTTCCCATGATTAAGGTACAAATACGTGTTATGCAATTACGGAATCGCGCGTCAACACGCGACGACGCGCGCCTTCGCCTTTTTGTAATTGAAAACGACGCGACGCGACGCTTCGACTCTGGGCCAGTATGAGTTGAGTCTTAAATTCTTTGGGCTTTGTCGGTTACTCTGGTTATTTTGTTGATATACTCATTAGTGATTATTTGAATGACCTTGAGCCTTTTTATTAGGCTCATAGTGAGCGACCACGTCTCAGTCCTGTTAGTCGTCATTTTATATTATTAATTTGCTTCAAGATTTATATTTCAGAGGCGTAGCAGCAAAAAACTTAATGTAGAAATTTCTGTCGTTATTTTTTATATAAAATAGATTTATTAAATTAATTATTCATTACCAAATCCTCTGTTCTTCTCTTTATAAAACGTTTTTATGCTTTATACTGCAGTAAATAACAGGACCGTATGCACTGATCTCTTTTGAGGAAAAGATTAAGTCGTCTTTCACCACGATCGGTCTAATTAGTTCCCTGCCGGTTGCACAGATTTTCGAAGAACCATCAGAACTTTCTCCGACTTGTAGGGTCCAGAGAAGCAAAACAATCGTGCGAAACAATTTAAATAAGTGAAAAGACACTTTTTGGTTTTTTCCATCAACGCGAAGTCAGAACAACTTGCATTTTCACAAAATAGCGTTTCTGAAAACTTTTCTTCCAAAATAGAAATCTCTCAGGCTCGTTAAGCTTTTTAAGCTAATTTAGCTCGTCATCATTTATTATAATTACAAGCGAAGGACAAAGAGAAATTTATTTTTCATCTGGCAGCGGTTCAGATTTTTCCTCCAGCGCTGAAAGGCTACTTGGTGGAATATCTGATTCAGAACCAAATTTGACGTTAACAAACTGCCTGCCGTATCGGAACTAACTGAACATATTATTAAGGAAAACCGATGTTCGTTCCATTATCTGCTCAAATACATTTATTTTCTATCCTAGATGGTTGAGGGTAATTATTCTTCAAGTGTAATTCTGATTGATCCGGGAAATTCTGCGAAGATCAGGGCATTTGGCAGTTATATTAATACACATTTGTTTATGGATTTGGATCACCGGGTCGTATAGGATGACTGCAGAGTCGTGATCCTAACCTATTGTTTTTAATTCAGTAAATTATTGCGATTTAATTAATATAGTGTACGCAAGCACATAGAAAAATTCGTGAGGTCCGTTGGTTCGTTCCGTGGCTTAGTTGGTATAGCGTCTGGCACGGTATGCAAGAAGACGTCGGTTCGAATCCGACCGGATCGAAGGAATTTTTTCTGAGTGTTCGATCTTTGTATTAATAATTATAATATAGTGTTTTCGTTTTAATAATACAGCAAAGTATTTCATTAATAATATATTATGAATCCCAAGTAAATACTGGCATTTCTGTAGCAATAGAGCTCCCTGTGAAAGAGTTCATCCAGGGAAGTACCCGACTGTAGCAAAAAGCGATATTGCCATTTAAAAGTCGTACAATAAGCAGCCAATAAATATTCGGCGTACAATTCCAAATCCATTCGTCATCGTACCTCAATTTCTGTACCTTCAACCCAATATGGCAGGCATGCACCCTCTTATATATTAGTATAGCCTTTATAACCCTCCAGCAGAGCGACGCGTCAGTTTTACCATGAAAATATTGAAAAATTCTTGTGTTCTCTTATAAAAACAACAAAATAGGACTAAATTCCTACGTAAAAACGGCGTTCCGACTAGTGGAAGATTGCTTTTTAGTTCGGCATGTACTTTTGACTTTAATTTCTAAGTTACGTACATTCTGTGAATGTTTAGAAGCAATACTTCTCACTAACGGTAAATAAAAACGTCATGATGAAACAGATACATCAAAGAAGGTTTACTATCCTTGGAAAACGTGTGAATTCCACAAACCGCATTTGGCCAGCATGACATCACTGGTCTCTCCTTATTTGTGACATGGTAGATTGATTTACAGTTAATAACCAAGGTTGCTGACATAGCTTGTAGAATAAGCGAACTGATGTGGCAGTGCGTTGACAATATATGTCAAAGATCCGATAGCCGATGGGGGAAGTTCTTGAGAGGAGTCTACGGCTCGGCAAACATAGTGTAGAAAGCTCTCTGGCCAGATGGAGTGACGATCTGCGTTCTGAATAACTGCTGGCAGCAGATGGATGCGACAAGCTGAGGACCCCGCGAAATGACGCACATTGGGAGGCCCATGTTCAGCAGTGGACTTCGTTGGCTAATGTTGATAATAGCTTGCTCCTCAATGGGTGAAATTGTAATTGTGTGAAATTTACATTACAACATTAGATAAACGGTCACAATCGTAGAAACAAAAAAATTTACCTGTTGAACAGTTGTATTTTTAGGTATAACTGGTTGCTAAATTGTAATATAGTCTAAAAAGGAGTAATATAGTCTAGAAAGGACTCAGCTCTGCAGTATATGGGATTAAGAAATACGAAAAATTTCACTCATACCGATATTAATAGAATCTTTTTTCTCGAAAAACTTGCGGTTAGCGCAATTTACAATCTGGGTCCCAGAGAGTCTTCGAGAGTGAATGAATATTGTAAAGGTCTTACAGTAGGCCAACTTTTGATTCTCCAAACTACACTACGACCACACACTAGCTTTATAATAATATAATTCTCCGAGGTGTTATCTGCGAAACTTGTTTCAGCAAAAGTTGTATTACTTTTTGGGACGATACTTATACAACAAATCCAATAATATTTTACTGTTACACAAAAAACAAATAGAAGAAAATGGTAACCATATGGCTCCTTAAATTGTCTTATAGAGAAAAGGAAAATCTTCCACATGCTGCTAAATGAGGTACAGCAAGCGCTGTGTGAGCAGATTTCATCGCAGAATTGCATGCAAATACGATAAAAAAATTAATAATCAAGTTTTATAGAAGCGAGCGAAGCTTTCTTGGCATTACGGTCAAATTGAACAATTTATACACAGAATCGAATCACTCGGCCATTCTTCCACTCATGTGCATCAAATTATAAACTAACATAAAAACACAAAGATTGAACACTAACAATAATTCCTTCGTCTTCCTCCGGCTGCTGCAGCGACTTCAGTACCACATGTCTGACGTTCTCCCAACTGAGCTATGAAGCAAACCAGAAGACCTTACTTCTATGAGTTTCTTGCAGATGTTTGTTTTCGGTTTCTAGAATCAGTGAAAGAAGTTTCGATAATCTATGAAAGTTTTTCTTCACTCATTCAGGTACCTTTACAGCTACCTAGCTATCTGTAATCATTGCAATATTAAGTGTATTGAATATCACGATGATACCACCATCATATAGACTACCATGATATTCCATTATGTTTTGTGAAATTATTCCACTAGTTTGTTATAATTAAAAAGAAAAATAACTGAATACCATGATAGTAAAACTGCGTGATATTCAATGAACTTATATTATAAAAATACAATTCTACATGTCGTGACCTAGACCTAGTTTTGTGTTTCAATCTGTAACCTGCGATAATTGAGGTTATAAATCACCTTGGTAAATCTATGATGAAAATCTAGATTTTCTTACAGTTATATTAACATTTTTCCCATAGATTTACCATGGTAGTCCTAGGACTACCATGCTTCGGCAGTAAATCGAATTTTCGCTTATTAAATTTGACAAAAGGCTAATAAAGCAATTAATATTTTTCTTATTTCCCTTAAAACAATATCAAACCACTCTTTGTATGATCATTCATCTGAACTGCTTTTATGAAAGTTATAAAAATAATCATTTTGCAGATGTACCTTATTATAACAAGGGCCCGAGTTTACCAATTGCGTTTGTTACGATTATGATTTTTGTTTTTGATCTGAAGACAATAATGATAGGTATTATCAATGGTCACTGGAAGTTCTTTAACTCTATGACGATACATGAGTAAATACTGTGGGCTACAGCTTGAAATTTCCATGAAAAAAACTGCCTAATCCTTTTCGAAGTTTGTCAAGGTTAAAAGTTGTTAAAGAAGCGATTTCGGCTGGAGTCAGTCAGAAGTACAATCAAAGACCACTGTTCGCTTTAATGCATGGACATAAAGGTTTTTCTGACCACGTTAATATATACCGTGTATTTAAAGTTAAAATATTACTGACACCGCCCATTCAGATCTTATTAAAGGTTTTTCAGAGGTTGAGTCTAGACTGTAATAAATCCATAATCGACCACATTGACCAGTTGTGTGGTCGAGTGACTTGCACATCGTTTTTCATGGTGTCGCCATCTCTGAAGACCCGGGTTCGCTCCCCGACCGGGTCAATGTAAAAAAACTAACTTTTCTATATTGTCTTGGATCTGGGTGTTTGTTGTACAGTCGTTTCCGATTTCCATAACACAAGTGCTTTACATCCGCTGGTTTGTTGCGTGACTTAGTTGGCATAGCGTCGGACACGGTTTGCTAGAATACTTAGTTTCGAATCCGGCCGGATTCAAGGAATTTTTTCTAAGTGTTCTTCTTCTCTCTTCGTATTAATAATTATAAGAAACTAGTGGAGTGATTTCGCAAAAAATAATTGAATATCAATTCAATACAAATTTAATTGCAACTCCTTTAGTTACATACTTTCCGATCGGAGCAACGTATGTGGTGTTTTCTAATATTTATTTGTATTTACTTATTTATTGTCAGAGCACTAGTCTATTGCGACCGGTCGCATGTAGAAATTCATCTTTTTTTTTTCGTTAATGAATGTTCGGTTAACCCTTCGCAAGCGTATTTTATAGTCCCTCTGACAGCTGAAATATGATAGTTTTTTTGACGGTTACTTCAATCGCTATGAAAAACCTAATTTCGTAAATGTATACTTACCTAAAGGCGTCTAAACCGCTGATCCTGAGCGAGTTGAAAAGGTTTTTGAAGGGTTTATTATTTCAGACTTTGCAACGGACGTTTTTATAATGTTCTACGTTATCATTTTTGTGTATTGCTAAGGCAATAACGACATGAAAGCGGTGGTAGCCCAGTGAGTGAGCTTGCTTTTTATTTGAAAACTGACTGTTCAAATCCTTATAAAGGTATGTTTCGATTGCTTTGATTTTTTTTTATTATGTGACCTAACGGATGGCAATCGACACACCTGTCCAATAGTTGCAATGCCACAGCTTTAAATCGCCTTTTTTGAGTTACACTGCTACTGCGCCATAAGTTGACAAGTCCCATGTCCCTGTAATTTCATCATTACCCTTCAAAACTGAAACGCAGTAATTTCTAAATTACGTACATTTACCCAATTTACTGCCTATTTCTTCTGCCAAGCAGTAACTTGATCATGACTGCCTTCTGAAAGGTAAAGTCATCTTATTTCCCAGGGTGTCCCTCCGATATTTGCGATTTAAAGCTCTGAGTGGCTCTACAACTGCTGTGGACGGGCGTGTCGCTTACTACGAGATGCACGACATGTTCGTCTCTTTACTTGATATCATAAATTATATTAATTAAATTAGAAGACTGAACTAGTTCAGTTGGCCAATCGATTTTTTTTTAGTGGGGAAATACTTGCAGGATGCTTTTCCACCGCGGGGGCAGCGGAGACGTCATTCCGGACTTCTACCAGTTAAAACCCACGGTGGCCTTCTTCAGGTGCTCTAATGGGAGGGATCCGGGAGGGAGATGGATCAGGGACTTTGCGCACCGGAATCCACCCAGCACCTGGGAGGAGCTACGTCCTCCCCCTCCTCACGACGTAGCGGGCCACACCGCCCCATCGTCCTCCTCGAGGCTGCCAAACTTACTGGCGAACGGAGCCCCTGCTCCGGTCCTCTTCCGATCACGCTCAGTTACTTCCTCCTGGAGCATCACCGTTCACAGAAGGAGGTCTCTTGATCCGCCAGCACAGGTTAAAAGTCTAGTTAAACCCGCTCATTAAAGAAGTTCCGTGCACAGCAGTGAGACGTGTAATAGGTTGATGGTGTTGATAATGCATTATCACGTAACTATAATCTAAGTCGTATTTAGTATTTGACGTTCGATCTTTATAAAAATGAAATGGTTAATTTCGTGCCAACCAACACTTTTTGTCGGCTACTTATGGAAGTAACGTTGAAAAGGTCAGCCGTTAATGCTACAAAAACAGTTTAACTTTTTCTTCTTATAACGTTAAGTAATAAGGTTATATAGGTAGAATTAGGCACAGTATAATCAGTGAACCTTGTGGTGTGAAAGATGATGTAATAATTAGGATTAAAAAATTCATGTCTCGATGGTTACATAATAAAGATGGATGCCAGTAGAATAACGACGCAAATTTATATAGCTAATGTCAGGGGAAATTCAGGGAAAGGTCGACCTCGGCGTACGTATCTCGAGACTGAAGATATTCTTCAACGCCAAGTATGAAAATATTGATTTGTGTAGTTTTCCACTTTTGATGTGTGTAATTTGAGATATGAAGTGTGTAAATAATCATAATGTTTAATATAATAATACATGTTCCTAAAAACCGACATCATCGTCACTTTGTGGTAACTGTAAAGTTACCGGCTGAGTGAGAAGGTTCATAAAATCTCTTCATAGATGTCGCTTACGGCGTCGAAACCCGAAAAACCCAATGTTAAGATCTATAACAGACACATAGACGAATTTCGTCGACTTGGCAAGTGTTCCTGTAGCTTAGTTGGTAAAGCAATGGGGACGGAATCCCGTAGTTGCAGGTTCGAGTCCTGTCGGGTTGAAGGAATTTTCTTTGTGTTCGATCTTTATATTTAATCATTATTGCAATGATGGTGTACCCAGCCAACAGCACACCAATTACCTGGACTAGACACCTAGAACCACTGGAACCAATTTAGGAAAGTTCGTTTCCCAAATTGGAACAACCGGGAATCGAACAGGTGTTCCACATTATTAACTATTGTGTTACCTCCTCATTTATCGTTCAAAGCGTAAAAAGAGTTTAGTAGCAGTAGAGGTCCTTGTGAAAGAGTTCGTCCAGGGAAGTACAGCTACCTTATCTACTTCTGCTGCCAAGGAGTAATGTTAGCATTACTGCGTTCCGATTTTGAAGAGGAATGGTGCTGGTGAAATCACAGGCACATAATACTTATGTCTAATGATGATGAACCGAAAACGAAATGCATTTACAGATATAGTATAGTACAGATCGCTACTCGTAATAATATTCCAAACTATGCAACAATACAGTCACAGCGTTTGGGATAGGCCGTGCTACGCAAAACCCAAGTAACAAACTTCTAAACTTTCACCAAGTTTACGTAACTTGCAAATCAAAGTCATAAGTACATCCCACCAAAGACATCTTAATTGAGAATGAACCATTAAGTATCGTTAACAACAATTAATCTTTCGATGAGAAAATTTAAAAGCTTGGTATCACGAAATTGCTAACAGATTTTTTCAAGGCGAGCGTGCGCTATCTAAACCACTCGTTGAACGTTAAGTTTAATAGGAGCTTTGAACTTAAAAATATGCATGGTCAGCTCTGGTTCAAAGCGCTGTAATAGCGTTATATTATAAACTAAGGCGGTGGTAAACCAGTGGATACATGTTTTAGAGCGATCGTCCAGGAAAGCTTTCCTGCATTCCGCTTTTGACGAGTAAGGGTGAATCACCGACCCTTGGAACTTGCCAACTTATGTCTCAGGATAACGGGTGGAATGGCAACGCTCCAAGATCTTTGCGATTTAAAGCTCTGAGTGGCACTGTGTGACAGGCGTGTCGCTTACGCACGACTTGTTCGTACCGTCATCTGGTATCACAAAAAAGTATTCAAAACCCTTTTAGATATAGATAACATTTATATATTATGTACATCGAATAATTAATAGATTCAGGCGTTACTTTGTGCAAATTTATATTAATAATAAAAATGGAAGTAAATTAATTAAATTATTCTTCAACCGAGGGTCGAACAATCGATAACTCCCGAGGATGCCTCGAAGAGAGTATATTATATATAAGAGTATATTGTTGGTGATGTTGTTTGTGACTGTAGAAGCTAGTGTTACTTATTTTGTGCTTAGGGAGGGTGGGAAAATTAACTTCATAAGAAAAAATTTAACGCAAGCGCAGATATCTTGTTCTCTTTAACCCTCACGGGTTTCGCGGAGTAGCAAATTAAATTCCTTCCATTTTTATTTATCCATATCAACTTCAAGTCCAGTAACGTCTGCTCCATCGGATCTTTTTAGAACCTTATCTAAGATCCTTATCGGTAACAAAGATGCTTAAAAATTAAAAAGTGTTTATGTACATAAAAAGCATCTCAATTCAACGGTTCGATTTCCGTGATGGTTTATATTTATGACTTTAATATTAAGTTTTTTTTTACATAATACTAAGTGACGAGACGAACAAGTCGTGTTACCAGGCGGTGGTAGGCGACACGCCTATCCATAACAGTTGCAGTTGCCACTCAGAGCTTTAAATCACAAAGATCTGAGGCGCAATGCCACTGCACCTGACACCCAGAGACATAAATTGACAAGTCCCATGTGCCTGTAATTTCACCAGTACCGAAACCGGAACGCAGTAATGCTCACATTATAATTGCTTGGCGGCAGAAATAGGTAAGGTGGCAGTACTTCCCCTGACGACGTCTTTCACAAAGCTCTACTGCTAGTAGAAATTTATTGAATATTACGATGTTTTACTACCATGAAATTAAATGATTTTTTGTAAAATTACTCCACTAGATTGGTATTTAAAAATTCATTGCGGCTAGACTCAAACCATCGCCTACAACTTACGCTACGCAACGGACCATCAGAACGAATGTTTCTACCTGTTTGTAGCAAATCTTTGTTTTTGCTTTTAAACGATTTTTTGCCACAGCGCCATCTGTAAGAAATCTATGAAAGTTTTTTTTTCTCTCAATTTATGGCGTTAATTTCAAGAATCATTACATTAGTGAATGTTTGGTAATAATAATTATGTTCCAGATAATCATACTAATTACTAGATCTCACACTAGAAAGTTCCCTGCATTATGAATACCAGAGAAATCCACTACCGGAACACTCAAACCAGAGCCAATTTATATTTATTACATAGAATGGAACTCCCTGCCTGCAACTGTGTTTCCGAACACGTACAACCCGAGTATTTTTAAGGTGCAATTAATTGAATAGGCATCATCTGGGCGTGCTCGTTCCATTGTACACCTTAATTTTTGCTCCAGGGCTAGGTTGTGATCTAGAGCAAGTCTATTTTTCCAAATTCATCTTACTTGGGAATTCGAACCCGTCCAGTTCCCAGTTTATTGATAACAAAATAAGTGCCAATAGTTTTCCTTATGTGCAATTTTGTAGAACGCCAACAAATCTATTGAGTTGTCGCCATTTTCGGGTTCGTTCCTTGGGCAATTGAACAAAATGCCTGCCCCAAATTCCCTTTTAAAAAAATCGATAATTGTTTAATGTGATATAGACGCGAAAGAGGGTACGAAATCTTTTTTTTATTCCTTTTAAACACTGTTCGTGTTTCTTATTGCAAATCCTGTATATTTTTTGAACATCAATTTTGACTGCCGAATTTCATTTTTTAATTCGATTTAGGAACAACTAAAAAAGCTGTTATTGTATTAAAAAATAAAATCTGATTTACCGTACTTTGTCTTACTTAGCTGAAACATAAATTCTATTGCACAACTTCTCTTCCTCATCTTATCTTTGTATATGACCTTTGTAACATCATCCACAGCCAGACTTAATTCACTGCTGGGTATAGGCCTCCCTTAGTTTGTGCCATCCACCATCAACCACGATCCTTTATTATTCTTATCCATCTACAGCCCGCATCTTTGACAATGTCGTCCACCCATCCCGCGACGTCCATTGTATCATTTGATTTTAATAAGTTTTCTCTATGTAATAGACATTTTTATCAAATTGATTTTTAAATAATATTATGATGTTTTATTTTTTTAAATGACTCTCATCCCTTGGAGTATGGGCCGGGCACTGGTGTGGGACGCCACGTGGGCCGACACATTTGCCCCATCCCATCTTCAGCACTATAGCAAGTGGGCTGACTCCGCAACTGAGCTGGCGGAAAGAATAAAAACTAATAGGTACCAGGACCTCGGATTCAATTACCTATTTATAGCCTTTGGAATCGAAACCTTTGACCCCTGTGCCCTTCACCTGTATAAAATTTTAATTAATGACTGGTTTGAACAACACTTACGGATCGAAATCAAGTAAATGCAATAAGTATATTTGTGGAAGGTGTGTAATAAGATACTACTTCGTCCTCTTCTATCTTCATGAATTTTCTGACATATATTTAAAATCACTGCTTTTATTACAGCGTTATTATTATTATTCAGTTTTGACAAAGGATCATTATTTTAAATGTTGCTGGCAGTTTTATTTTTTAATACAAAATAAGATTTAAAATTGTAGCTTAAACGAAGTCTACTATGTACAATGATTTATTTGTGCAGCGAATTATAGACAGACTGAAATTTTTAAGCTGTAAATGCGTCAAAATTAAAGATTTCAAATTAGCTGACCTTACGCATGATGAATTCAACGACGTTATTTCCTGTATATTTGATGTTAAGCCTGAAACTTAATCATGAAAACCTTAAACAAAGATTAGGAGGGTAAAGGTGCTGGTAAAATTACAGGGCATTGTTAGTCAGTTTAGGATATGATAGATAGGCGTGTCGCTTCAACTTTGTATTACCACTTGTCAACTTAGTATTATAAAAAAGAAAGTCCGTTGGTCTGACGTAGTCACAGTATAGTAAATAGCTAAAAAAAGTTTCGGACTTTTAGAAATAAAGTAAGAATTTATGGGACATCAACCTCCAAATTTCGCTGATACTATATGAACCATGATTTCAGTTCTGCTGTTTATTTCGCTGCGTACACAGATTGCGCTTCCGTTTATTTACCCACCTAACATGTCCCTAATTTGACGCATGTTTATGTTTAAACAAATAGTCATTGGCACCGCTTGCGCGTTTGCCGTAAGCCATAAAAAAAGGCGGACGGAAAGGCGAAATATACCACCGAAGAAACTTCTCAAGTTTCTCACACATGGCGCTGACTGCAATATCATATGCAATATGTCTCCCTAGGATACTTGATTTCTTTGGTTACATTGAAAGGGAGGAAGGGCTCAACCTGGAACAGCTATGGCTATCGGACGGATCGATGGTAAACGTCTCAGGGGTCGCTGTCCCACAAGATGGTCCGATCAAGTTTGTACGGCTCTCGACATGAGTCTCCATGATGCACCTCACTATGCCAAAGACTGCATCAGATGGCGCAGAGTCATCACGCAGAAACTGTTTCCGCGAGAGAGTCACGACTCTCAGTAATGGATGAGGAATACCAGGAGAGGAGGATATTAAATTGTGTGCTAAAGCTGTTTTCTAAGAATTCTTGGTTGGTTCAGTTTAGGAAATCAACTTTTCTAAATTGTTCCTGGATATTCTGCGTAACTCATAACTCCATGTTGGGGAAACCCTGTACTGCGAGTGCTATCGACACGCACATAGATAACCACAAATTACACCCCTGTATGGCAGTCCAGCATGGTAACCGTTCGGCCACGGAGGCAGTATATTCATACGCAACAGCGCGGCTTATAGTGTGCACGTCTGTCGCGCCATGTAAGAACGCACACATTCGCATAATCGCGCGTGAGACGACAGGGCTATGCAACGCGAATGCATGGCGAATTTATGCGAATATGTGCGTCCGTACACGACACGCAGACACATAGAAACAGCGCTACTAAGTTTGTACGGAGTTACCATATTTGTCTTATAAATTATAGTTTGAAAAGACGGTGTGGTTGCTTTCACATTATTATTGTTTTAAGCTAGACGAAATACATCCCCGTAACATTGTTATTCTATCTTCGCGACTCAGTGTTGCCAACGTTGGACAGATAATTAGTAGAAAAAGTACTTTAAACGACAACACTGGCAAAAGTTAAACAGATAATTAGTGAAGCAGAGGTTTGAACTTTAAACACAGTCTTCCAGTAAATTACTCATGGCACTACGAGCTATCTCTCGAATAATGAAATCATTATCGTGGTTAGCTAGCTGGTCGTCTGCAATTTTCTCCATTTTTCTTTATCCGACGGTCTGTTTAAATAGCCGTTTGCTCCGCAGCAATACCTAAAACAGGCTATTACAATATAGACTAAGAAAATACAGGGTTAATTAATCTTCCCTTTTCACTATCGAAGACTTGTTTAAAGAAGTGAAAATGGAAGTCTAATTTTGTTTACTGCTTAGGTATTGCACTGTATCAATAAGGTTATTTATAAAATACGAGCAACCTCGCAAGACTATGTTACTAACATCATAAACAACAAGCTTTGTACCATGACTTTTAATAATTCATTAAGTAATAATAAATAAAAAAGAATTATAAAAAGCTCTAAAGTCACTCAACTCGTGACCGAATCAGAAATGAAGAGATCCGTAGAAGAACGTAAGTCACCGACATACCTCGAAGGATTAGCAAGCAGAAGTGGCAGTGGGCAGGGTACATAGCTCGTAGAACCAACGGCCGTTGGGGCCGAAAGGTTCTCGAATATAGACCACGAACCGGAAGGTTCAGTGGGACGGCCCCCTACTAGATGGATGGATGACCTGGTAAGGGCGGCAGGTAACCGATGGATGCACGTCGCGTCCGATCGGCTGGTCTGGAAATCTTTGGGGGAGGCCTATGTTCAGCAGTGGACGTCTTCCGGCTGATGTGATGATGATGAAGTAATAACGCTCCGTATATTTAAATAGATAGCTCTAGACAGTAACAACTCTGTGCGGTAACAAAAAAAAGCACTGGCGTAAAACCAATTCGATGCAAAACGTAGGAGCAGGGGTCATTGGAAAGGTCGCTTGTATTTTTGAACTACTACCTTACTACCAAATACAGATTTGAAAGGTGTCAGTACAACAAAAGCTTTAAAGTTTATTTTTTAGATAATTAATTATGTTTTGTAAAAAAGAATCCACACAATAACAAATTTATTAGTAAGACAAAGGACAGCCCGGTAGTTGAGTATTGCCGTTGCAGCCATCCTTTTGACGGAAAACGAGTAGAAACAGTGTGTTAAGCGGCTTAAAACAGAGTACCGGCTGAATAATGCCGTCAGTGTTTTGTGGCATAAGCGCCATGTTTCAGGTTTTAACTACAGTTTTAAAATATATACGTCCTGTTTTAAAATTCAACTATGGTTTTAATTAATTTTTTAATATTGAATTTAAAACAAGACGTGTAGTGGGAGTGGATGGTGGAAGATGTAGAAGTATGGTAGTGTAGAGGTGGTGCCCCCTTAGTATGTACAGGATCAAACGGCGAAATTTGGTGAAGAAGACTTGGTTTGACCGCGAATCTTACAAAAAACAGTCATTGTGAGGTGCTCTCGTAACTTGTCCCGAAAGATGGACGCGAGTTCGAAACGCTTCTCCTTAATAATGAGGATAACCGCAGAAATGCAATCGTTGAGTCCATTGACTTACAAATAAATGGACGACGGGTCTACTACAAAAACCACGAAAAAAATGTAAAACTCGATCAAGGTCA
>NW_020653561.1:1401959-1438879 GCF_003589595.1 Hyposmocoma kahamanoa | reverse complement strand
GTCTACTACAAAAACCACGAAAAAAATGTAAAACTCGATCAAGGTCAAGGTAATCACCATTCGAGGTCATAAGTCAAAAGGATCAATGCCATCTAGCGGATTTTTAAGGAACTCTGTGATGGACAAGGTTGCTTCGAAATGTGTAATGTATAAAATAGGTACATTTAATCAAGATGTTATTTTAAAACAGTAATGAAACTGAACTGAAGCATTCTTTTTTGTTTTTGACGTTTTTATTAATCAATAGAGTTTCCTTTTTATATGTTAGTAGGATATATCCATTGACTTACAAATAAATGGACGACGGGTCTACTACAAAAACCACTCAAAAAATGTCCCAAGTCAACCTATTTAAACGTAGTGACATGTAAAGGAATATGCAAAAGCTAAAACGTTGAATTTAAATTGTAATGTCATCGCAGTACTGTCTAATTTTGCTTGCTTCGCTGTTAGTCGAACAAACGAAGACTAAAGCGTGAATGACACTCCGAGAATGATAAGTTCGGACACTTTTTAGCGCGGACCCGACGTCCATATAATTGTAAGTCAATGGTCGAGTCGATCAATTTCGTATAAAGTACTGGTGACAGGTTACATTAGGAAAAATCTTAACATCGCGATTCAGAAATTGCGTTTTCTATGCCAATGCCATCTAGTGGTAACCTTCGGTACTATTGTTACAAATGTTGCTAAATCTATTGTGCCACAGACGTAAATATTTTAAAATAGTCGTGGAAAACTAAAACATCCTCCTCTGAAATATTTTTCAAAATGGCGCTTTCACCTTTTCTACAAAACACCGAGGATATATACCATGAAGCAGCTTTTCGCGGTTGGCCAGCTATTTATTAGACGCTATAAACTTCTAATGTAAACCGGAACGCTGGCAGTGCAAGCCGCGTGGTTTTTTGTGTGTTTAACGTAAACATTTTTGTGAAACACACGACCCGTAGACGGATTTGTTTGTGCGTGCGAAACGCATCGCTGTGGGCGACCAGTTTTACATTTCCACAATAAAAAAGGTTTCGTTTATTTCTTTTTAACAAGTTCGAGACAGTTTTTTTCCGTATTATAGTTAGAAAGTTTTATTATTTATGATCAGATGTTCTATTTTTAGATTTAGACTAATATTTACAATTTTGTTCATGGACATGAATTTCTGATGTGTAGTTGTATTTTCCAATGCTTTAAATAAATGTATTGTAATACTGAGGAAAAAAGAGGAAAAAAGCCTGCATAATTAACTATAGGCTTTTTAAATTTTCTTAATACATTATTACCTGCCTTATTATCCAGACGTAGTCACGGGCTGACTCCACCACGGCCAGTGAAACCTGGCCTAAATCCTGGGATGATAGGTAGGTAGGTGCAAGTACCTATTAATTTGTTCCATCGCGTTGTTCTCCATTGTAACGATGATTTAACTAAAAACTGGTTTCAATATTAATAGCTACTACTTACTACTAACTATCAAAAAGACACTAATTTTCTAGACTGACAACTGTACAAGAATTAAAATTTGGATTTAGGACAGGGAATAAAAAAAATTGGATAGAAAAAATAATATTTTATTGTTGGATTTGACTAAGGCGTTCGACATAGTCTCCTTTTTCATTCTCATTGAGTACATGCTTGCAAGCTTTTAAAGTAAGACAACATGCATTTAAATTACATGGTTACTTATAAACTAAGACATTATACGTATAAATTATATACAGCGTTGTGACAATGCGACCTCCTCGACCGTCATCCTGCCTTTTTATAACCTTTGCTCTGGTTCTTGGCCACTTATTTTCAAATTTTGAATCGTTCTCTAATTCCGTTGCTTCGTCATTCTCACTTTGTTTCGTTTCGCCGTCACTCTCTGCTCAATCGCTGAAGCGAGCATTCGTTTAATTTTGATGCTTTTACCAGTTCCCATCCTAAATTATGTACCAATTTTAATACCACTTAAACTTAGTAATATTTGTATAATTCGGTCCTTTCGGAGTAACTTTGTCTCACGATTTTTTACTATTTAAATAGGGAGTGGTTTTAATATGTACAATATTAAAACCACTCTGTTTTTTATAGCTTTTTTTGTTACATCTTTTCTTTTTTCTTTCGCCTTAACTTATGCAATAAATTCTTGGACCGAGTAATCTATCATTATTTCTCCCTATATGCGGTTTACAACCTTTTCGAGGTTATTTTTAGAATACTAACAAACTTCCCCGTTTACTATATTACTAACATCATACAGAATCACTTTTTTCCATGATTTCTAATACTTCGTCAGATTTTATTTTCGTACAATCTGTGCGGTAACGAAAGAAAGCGCTAGCGTAAATATCAGTTCGGTGCAAAAGTGGGAGTCCTCGGAGAAAACGCTTGGACGTTTGAACTTACTACCGAATACGATCTAAAAGTATCAGAACAACAAAAACATAAAAGTTTATTTTTGGTAAAATTAATTACATTTTCTAAAAAGTCATGGAACAAAAATTGTTGTTTATGATGTTAGTAACAAAGTCCTGTGACGTTCTTAGTATTTTACAAATATCCTGTTTACTAATTTTGTTTTACCACGTAAAAACGCAATATTATTAAGTTTCAAAGAAAAAAGCGGAGTTGCTTTTAACTTTTTGGGTTT
This sequence comes from Hyposmocoma kahamanoa, assembly GCF_003589595.1. Taxonomy (NCBI): domain Eukaryota; kingdom Metazoa; phylum Arthropoda; class Insecta; order Lepidoptera; family Cosmopterigidae; genus Hyposmocoma; species Hyposmocoma kahamanoa. The sequence continues at coordinate 1,436,247 of NW_020653561.1, read as the reverse complement.
AGCATCGATAAGCGCCTTAACTGTTAAGACTACACTGAACAGATTTGTAAGAGATTAAGCAGATTTCTTTACATTTACGGAGATAAGATATACAGCTTCTCTAAAAACTGGATTGATCGGCCTTTCACAGATCCATCCACCGAAGTTAGTCTGTGCATCCATCCGTCCTTTGCTACGCAACACATGACACTTTGCAGTTAGAATGCTAAATAATGCAATGAATTGTTACACATGGAAATTTAATTGATGTATTGACGTATTGAAGTGTCGGTTGCTTAGATGAAAAGAAAATATTTTGTTTGTTAAAAAGAGGAGGAGGCTCTCAATTCGTCGAATTTGACTCAATTTCTTTTTTGTGTGTATGTTATGCAATTACTCCGGCAATTATGAACCGATTCCGATGATTCTTTTTTGTTGGAAAGAGGGTAAGTACCTCAGTATTGATCCCATTTAAATCTGATGAAAATTTCCGCCTCTAGAGGTGGCAAACTAGGGGATGAATCCGGTTTCGCGCACTTTCCGGTAACCTATTTCCATTGACTTACAATATGTTGTAATATGGACGTCGGGTCCGCGCTAAAAATTGTCCGAACTTATAGGGCGTTAAAATCGTATACAGATCGTCATTCACGCTTTAGTCTTTGTTTGTTCGACTGACAGCGAAGCAAGCAGAATTAGACAGTACTGCGATGACATTACAATTTAAATTCAACGTTTTAGCTTTTTCATATTCCTCTACATGTCACTACGTTTAAATAGGTTGACTTGGGACATTTTTTTCGTGGTTTTTGTATTAGACCCGTCGTCCATTTATTTGTAAGTCAATGCCTATTTCAATAAAACTTGGCAAATAGATGTATTTCCACGAGCGTTTGAGGTCGTTTTGTTTTCATAAAAATGTTACACTTATTTTACGATATCAAGTGACGGGCCAACAAGTCGTGCGCCTGTTGATAAGTTAACACGCCTATAACAGAAAAATCTGAGAGGCAAGTCCCAAGTGCCTGTAGTTTTACCAGTACTGTTCCTTCTCACCAGGCATAGGTAAGATGGCAGTACTTCCTTAGACGGTCTCTTGTACAAGGAGCTCTAAGTTTTTACTTTAAATTCGGCCTTTAATTTGACCCTAACTGTTACTTGGACTTTTGAGTTTCACTTTGACTTTGACTTTTAACTTTAACATTCCCGGGCCAGTCTTTGAGTTAAATATTTATGTACCTAATTTTACTTAAGATCTGTATAATTATATTCTATTACTTTGAAATTAATACACAAGACGAGTTGACGATACCTCGTATTAGTCAAGACAAATTAAACAGACAGGAAGATAATATCGTAGAGATTATAATAAATAGACAATCGACATATAATTGTTTTGTTCGTGTGAAATTATTATTGTTTATGCACATTGTTTTTAACAGACTTCAAAAAAAAAGGAGGATTTTATACGTTCCGCTGTATGTATGTTTTCAAATTACTCCGTCAATTATGGACCGATTTTGAAAAATTCTTTTTTTGTTTGAAAGGGTGCACTCTCGTGGTGGTCCCATTGTTATCAAGTCAGTATCTGATGAGGGGATCCAATGAAAACCGAAGAAATCGTCAAATTTTATTGGCATGTCCGTGTATTCACCAATTTCTCCATCAATTGTGCACCAATTTTAAAAATTTTTCTTTTGTTTGAAAGATGACAAATTACTAATTATTTTCCGCAAATAAAAATCGACTTTTCACTTGACACAGTACATGTCAAGTGAAAAGTCGACAAACAACAAATCACCGTAACCATGACCACCAGAAAATAAAATATAAAATGTACAAAGGAGTCCGTAGCAGTCCCATTGTCACAAAGAAGGCAGAATCTGATGAGGGGATCCCATGGAAAATGAAAAAAGCCGATAAGCGATGTTTTGAGATCGGTTTTTTTTTTAATGAAAATGTTACAATTATTTGTATCCCTATTTTCGACCCGTCCATGGACAGGAATGGCATTTACCGTAAAATAGAATATGATAGTACGGAGTACTCAGTTTCGTTATGGATCTCAAAAAAAAATATAGGCTTTATAGTGCGTTGTTCAAGTGGTTTATGTGTTGTTTTTGTTTTTTTCTTTGCAGGTTCGTCAGCGTTTCCTCTGACATTGGGATCGGAGACTTATTGTAGCGTTCATTGTTGTTATACTTAATTCTTATACATTTCGTTTACAGTTTAACGTTAACTTTTACAATAACTACATTTTCAATATACAAGTACTGCAGACTTTTTCTCGTTAGCTATAAAGTATTATTAAACTTCCGAAAATAAATTTGAAAAAAAATTGCTCCATCCAAATGCTCCTTGTCAACAATTAACTGTACCTATTTAAACCCAATTAAAAGACGTTAATAGAACGCAGTACAAGTTTCTACATCATCATCAACCCATTTATAAGTCCTACTGCTGGGCACGGGTGTCTTCTCGGGCAAGGTTTTAGGCCCTAGTTCGCCACACTGGCCTAATGCAGGATGGGGACTACACACGTTTTTCAAGGGTTGTGAACCTTCGTCGACGTGCAGGTTTACTACAATCAGAGAACATGAATGTAACGAGAACAGACACCCACCGGTAGCTTTATAAACCGCACCACGCCCCGCACATTGACGGTCACATTGACTGAACGGCAACAAGCCTGTCAGCGAACCGTTTTCGCGCTAAGAAGGCTTTGATATTTGAATAGAGTTTTCATTTATTCAATACAAAACTTGTATGTTAATAGTATATACGTTACTATTTATAATGGTCGCGAGTTGTGCTGTGTTCGGCTATTTATCGTCATCTAAACGGGATAAAGAAAGCAGTTTCTTTCATTTTCCGAAAGATGAAACAAAGTAAGTAAAAAAGCTTATGTCTGAGACTCATTCAGTTATTGTTGTCTTTATTTATTTAGTGCAGAGTAATATTTATAGGTGCTTTTATATTTAATTTCTAAAAATGAACCTTCAGGATTCTAGTTATTGAATTAATGAAAAATGGGATATTATGTTGATATAAATACCCAACGAACATTATTAAGATTCCATAAATAGATTCTATTAATAGACTTGCAACAAGTTTTTACAGCTGTTATATAATTAAAGTATCTGTTCTATAATAATTAATTTTGAAATAATTGTAAAGGACTGACGTCAGAGGATGTGGGTTAACTCAAAGTATTTTATTCTTATTGTATTACACATTACAAAGCATGGAATTAGCAGAGCTGGAAAGTGCAAAAGACAACTACGATATACTCATTTACATTACTTGTTCTATTAGTAACATTGACTTACAAATAAATGGACGACGGGTCTAATACAAAAACGACGAAAAAAATGTCCCAAGTCAACCTATTCGAAATTTAAATTGTAATGTCATCGCAGTATCGCGCTGTCAGTCGAACAAATGAAGACTAAAGCGGAGTTTGGCGCTCTGTATACGATTTTAGCGCCTTACAAGTGCGGACACTTTTTAGCGCGGACCCGACGTCCATATAATTGTAAGTCAATGATTAGTAATTATTACCTCGAAAGTAAACAACACAACGACGACTTTCGAATATATTACTTTGGTTATAGATTTTTGTGACCATAGAATTATGATTAATTTGATACTGTCCACCTTGTGTATACAGCCTGCGAGCTGCGCTTCCACGAGTTATGAATTTTGCTTTGGTCGAATTTACCTGCAACATTCCGTGTTTTATTTGCGTTCATACTTTTTTTTTTTCATTTCATACATTTTGTGATTTGTTATATGTAGGTATATTTCACATGGGTTGTGTAACCGACGATATTGTATAATACTAAATTGGAAAGAAAATCAGCAGCACTGGTAAAATTCACGCTGATGAACTTTTTGTGATAATCTCAGTAGCATTCGATACTTTGTGGAAGAAAAAATCGTATCAGCCAAACTGCAAAGTATATAATATGAGCGAAAAACCAAAAACTTATGTATGATCTGTATAAAGTAAAGTTTAATATAAATAATGTATTATTAAAGTTGGTAATGAAGATAATGTAGACATAACATAATGTCTCAGCGAACGTGCATAAACCATTACATTACAGGATTCCCTTTAAGCCATGTTGAATCCTCTGTAACTGATCTTTTGTGATATTATTTTTAGCGAAACCACGCTCATGACGTTCCTTTCAACTCGGACGAGGCCACCACATCCAGTAACTCTTATTCGAGGTAGTTTATTTTAAATCTGTCGGTCATTGCCTCGGCTAGTGCTGTTTTGTTATAAACAAGTCACAGCCAGATGTTAATGCAGTAGCTGCATCCAATATAACTGTTTAGACGTATTTATTTACACTTTGAAATTAAGACGTGGACTTAAAAATTTAGTGGTAATAAAAGATGAATTAATCACCATCTTTGTCCACTTTGACCTCAAATCGGACCTAAGTAGCCCAGTTTATGTACTGTAAGCGCTGGATGACAAAGTCTCGGACTCGATTCCCGGTGCGATCATCCTTAACCCATCATGACGACCTCAGTGACCTAACGGTTTTTATATGGTACCAAGTGACAAGATAAACACGTCGTGCTCCTGGTGTGCAGCGACATGCCTGTCTATAGCAGTTGCAGTGTCACTCAGAGATATCTGAGGGGCACTGCCACTGCGCCCGTCATCCTGAGGCATAAGCTGACGAGTCCCATGTGCCTGTAATTACACCAGCATCCATAGCATTCAAAACCGGAACGCAGTAATGCTCCCATTATTGCTTGGCGGCAGAAATAGGTAAGCTGGCAGTACTTTCCTGGACGAACTCTATCACAAGGAGCTCTACTGATACTAAATCGGTTTACGTTGTGAGCGCTGAATGCGGAGGTCCCGTGTTCGATTCTCAGTACGACTAATTTTGGAAATGAACTTTTCTAAATTTATTCTGGTCTGGGTGTTCTGGGAATTGTCCCAGAGTGAAATCCGTTGCTCTGGTACTCATAGTACCTACAGGGAATTCGATAGTTTGAGACCAGGCAATTGGTGTGGTTATCTAGCACATATTATTATTATCATACGTTGCACTGCCGAGCACGGTTCTCCTTTAAAGAGGGGGTGTTGTTTATATGTTTTCTAAGGCCTGGAAATTGTCGTCGATGTTCAGATCTCATCATGTCCAATTTCACTGTTAGCGAGAGGTAGTGTTATCGAGTTCTTAGGTTTTCGCGATTGTTACACATAGGAAATGAAACTATTTTTCCGGATTTAAATCGCGTATATTAGTTTTTTCAAACAAACCGTAAACCTGTAAAGGGCCCGAAACGTCGGTTTGTTTGAAAAAACAAATATACGCGATTTAAATCCGGAAAAATAGTTTCATTTCCTATGAGAGGTAGTGTTACTAAACATTTATAAATATACGTCACTTAGAAATCATAATAATAGGTGTATGCAGTTACAGGGAATAGAAGCGTCAACCTATCAAGTGAGATGCAATCATTCTCCCACTGGGTTACCACTGCTCTTATAAATATACGATAAGCCAATACACTTTAAAAAACGTATACGGTGCTCCAAAAGTGGTCACCATCTTTAAAATAAATTAATGGCGCTATAAAGATGAGCTCGAAGTCTGTAACATTTCATCTATATTACCCTGATGGACTATAGCTCATATGCATCTTTAAAAGAAGGAAAACTCATGCCCAGCAATGAGACATAAATTCGTTATTTCATAAATCCCACTAGCATACTTCCAAATTAAGGCAAAATGTACGAGGCAGCTACTGTCAACTGAGCATTTACGAAGACAGCTAAAGATCGTAAATTTCAACGGCTTATTTTAAAGCGGCTTGGACTTGTCGATACTTTCCAATACATCTTTTAACAGAGCTCGTTATTTTCGGTCCGCAGTTAGAGGCACTTGTTTTATGGTCAGTGATTTTGTTTACTTAGATTAGTTGTTTAATCTTTTTTTTTAGATCATTTATCATTCTATTGCACGAAATACGTTATCCTTCCTGTCGCGAACGGCAAAAAAATGGAAACTTTGCTAGCATCTGCATTTCTCGTAAGGCTATAGTTCTTGTTGCTGGGTTACTGCTCGAGACCTGGGTAAATTTAAAAATAAAATTCTTATTCAAAGCAAAAGCACTTTTATTCCACTGCTCAATGCGATAGACCCTGTCCAATATCCGGTAAAACCAGTTAGTAAAGAACTTTTCCAAATAGGTTCTGATCTGTATATTCTAAATCATATCTCCAGAATTAATTTCGTTCCTCTGGTACTCACACTACAGGGGTTTCCCAAATTGACACCGAGTATAATGGTCTAGCACATTGGCATTATGTTTTCGCTGAAGTTGGCATGCCGCAAAAGACCGCAAACGGGACTCAGTACATAGTGTGTAAAGTCATAAAAATATGACCAAAATTATCCTGATGGCTCTTCATAAAGGTTATTGACACCGATTAATAGATTTGTGGATATTGCTATGCACGTTTACAGTTTGAAATTCGATTATGCCGTGAAGTTGAGCCATGGTGTTGGAGAAGAATGGAGGGAATCAGTTTGATATAAAGAAAGAAAAAGTTTTAAGAATAATGCAGGAAAATATTTTTTTTAAAACAATAGAGAACCGAAGGGGAAGGATCTCACTCGTCACTCGTAGAAGGGACGATCGAGAGACAAAGTCATTTAGAGTAGATAAAAAAACAAGTGGTTGGCAATTACCCCACTGCCAAGAGTCTAGTTTTAGCAAAACTGAAGCAAAAAATTATACCAGATTGTGAATCTGTAAACTGAGTTGGTGCACATGATATTGATTAGCTCGTTACACCCTTATCCATAAAAGTGACATGACACAGTCTTGCTCTTTATTAAATCCTTAACACGTAGAGTGCACGGCACCTCTAATGTTCCGTGATAAATATAATTATATCGTTAACAGTAACGAACCCCTAATTTTGTGTAATTATCTTGAAAGGACTGCTTTCAGTGAGCCTTAGATAGGATTATATTAAAATATATTACAGGCTTTACTGCGGTTGGCCACAGTGTAGGCGAAATAAAACCACGTCTGAAAAAAAAATTAAATAAACAAGGTGCTGTTTAAGGTATCAATCACAATGATTGCAACAACAATTTTAATCATGAGATTGATTCAATTAAGAGTTCGTCAAACAGGTTATAAACACACTTGATTGGAATCACTTTTGTCATTGTTATGGCCTTGATTGCACCAACGAACGAAATGGCGGACTGAATGCTCTTATTCGGTATAATTAATGAAGTAGCGGGACCGAAGGCACCCCGATTGGCACGGATCTGAGGATGCTACTGGGCACATATATTTGAAAACGAATATAAACGCTATCGAACAACTTGACACTCGGTCTGTGACTACGGCCTGTGCAACATGGTCGAAACGTCGGGATAATAGGTAGGTGTGAAAATAATTGTGTTTAATCGCGTTTATTTCCATTTTCATATACAAGTGCAATGAAACGCGAAAGTTTAAAAGCTGCTGAACATTTCCGCCAAAAGGACGTAGGGTAAGGTAGAAAACGTAAACGACACGGGTCACGAAATATCGTACAACATTAATTCCTTACAACTTTTTAAGAGAACTGAATCAAAAATCTAAATTGTTGTATTTAGTAGCAGTAGGTCTTTGTGAACAAGTTCGTCCAGGGAAGTACTGACACTTTACCTAATTGTGCCGCCAAGCAGGAATGTGAACATTGCTGCGTTCCGGTTTTTGAATGGTGAGCTGGTGAAATTATAAGCACATGGGGCTTGTCAACGTATGTCTCAGGGTGTCCTTCAGATCTTGGCATTACTATCAGGCACACAAGGGAAGAGATTTGTCTATTGTAACGCGGTGCATTGATCAATGCACAGCAACAAATTGTCATTGTTAACATGAAAGGAAAAATTGTCATTCTGTAATTGGTTTATTGTTAACATGAAAGGGAGAGACCGGTGTGTGGCTGTCCGTGGTCATCGGCCGTGTGAGGAAATCTGTAGCACGGACCGCCTTTACAGGACTAATGGAAGTAATAGACAATTTTAATTAAAATCGCATTATTTACACGACAAGGTAGAACGTGAAACCCTGAATTGATCTATGTAAATTACGTTTACCAGTCAAAGTCTTATCGGTTCACCCAATTTATTCACATTTTTATATTTATTAGTTCAGATCTATCTAAATACCAAATTAGATTATTGTTGGGACCGTGTAACAATTACTCGTTTAAGCTGTAGTTGCTAGAACAACTGTTGCTTCTCTAATGAGTAGTCGACGATTCAAATCCATGTACGACATTTACGTACATTGTGATTTTTTTGTTTATGATATCAAGTGATGGGATGAACAAATCGTGAGCCTGGTGGTAAGCGGCACGCCTATCCATAACAGTTACAGTACCACTCAAAGCTTTAAATCGCAAAGATCTGAGGGGCTCTGTCACTCTGTCCGTCACTCTGAGACTAAGTTGATAAGTCCCATGTGCCTGTGATTTCACCAGCGCCCTCATCCTTCAAAACCAGACCGCAGTAATGCTCACATTCTTGCTTGGCAGTAGGAATAGGTAAAATAACATTACTTGCCTGGACGAACTCTTGTCACGGAGTTCTACTGCTGCTGAATGTTTATTAACAGTAGGTACCTGCACATCGACGAAGGCGTACCATCCATAGAAAGACTGAGAAGTCCCAAAGCCTAAAACCAAAATTGTATCAAAATTGTAATTAACATAACCAACTTTTTTTATTAGTGCTACAAATAAATCTTGCCTTCCGTGAATTATAATGACTTTATATACCAAAGTATAGTGTTTATTTTGAGCGAAAATTGGCGAAGAGCCTTAGTAAAGAAATAGACGCTATATTTCGAATATGACGTAATATAAATAATTTGGGTAGTACATCATCTTCCGGACACGAGCGCTCTGGCGCGGCGGATGCGACAATTAAACCGCTCAAACGGCGACCCTAATTACGAGAACAGGCGCAATAAGTCTGCTGTGCACAGTACACATTAGCTCTGAGTAAGTCGTTTTAGTTATTTGGCATAAAATGAAAATGGACCTTAAGTACGCATTTTTTACTTCCTATTTTCTCGAATAAAGAACGATCTCGCCGTAACGCTTGATTCATTGTTTCGATTTTTTACATCGACGCCATGTCATGAATGTAAATATGGCTATAGACGATGGAATAGATAGTATTTAGAAAAATGGTGGAAAACTAACAGTAAAATACCCAAAAGCAATGGTAACTCAAAGAGAGAACGATTTTTTCCCAATAGAGAACTCGACGGTTCAATTCCCTGTGGCGACGTGTACTTTTGACTTTAATTTCTGAATTACGTACATGAAACATTAGACCATGTTTGTTAGCTATACCTCACGCTGACGGTGATGGAAAACATTGTGATGAAACCTGCATGTCCAAGAATGTTTACAATCCTTACAATACGTGTGATATGGCCTAAATAGAGGGCTTAGTCAGTGTTAGCCAAAATATGGCCCGCAGGCCAACTCCGGCCCGCGAATGGCTAATTAATCCATTCCGCCAAAATATTAGTGCGTGGCCTTACTTACTTACTTACTGTACTGGTTCAGCGACCCGAAGTGGGCTTAGCCTCCAATACGAATTGGCACCAGAGCGCCCTGTATTTGTATAGTATTTGGGCCGACCAACCGGTTGTCGACCACTAGGACGTCTCACTTAGGCCATTTTCACTGCCATCCATTGGACATGTCCAAGCTATCAGAGTCTACCGGACTTGCTTTCACCGATAATAATGATCTGAGTCACGATGTCCTCCAGCTCCTGGTTCTTTCGGATCTTCCAACTACTGTTTTCCCTCTTCGTTAGTTCCAGAATATTCAGGAAGATTTTACTTTCGGCACTTTCTCTACTGCTTATAGTAACTATGCTAGCAATCCAAATGTAAAGGTTGATACCGTATTTACCTTTGTTGATTTGTTTGACCCATCAGCCACTCTCGAGCACTGGTGGTCGATTTGATAACCTGACCCACATGATTAGAGGGTTCCATTAAATACGCCCTTACGGTATGTGTGGTTGTTTATGTTCCGTTAGTTTATGTTTCCTACAGCCGTCATATGTTGCTAATGGTTAGCCAGCCAATAGGGTTGACAAGTTATCCCCCTTGTCAAGAATGGATGTAACTACAAATACGCACCGAAACGGGAAATCTAGTTGAATACCCAAAATATTGCAGTGTAGTTTTTCAAAAGTCAGGTCGGTTATCTTACTTTTCATTTTAAGTCAAATTTGAAAACAATAAATCAGTCGACTGTAATTTTTTTAATTGTTTTGTTTTTTCATTCATTTGTTTTAATTTCCTACTTGTAGCGAATCGCAGCTGTCGCTACAAATCTTTTTTGTATATATTTTACAGTCTCTTTAAGTTTTAGTTTTATATTTAAATGTAAATCTAAGTGTTTTGGCGCCTTTTCTTGATTTTAGTTTGCTATTTTGCTTTGATAGCTGCTTGTTTTCGAATAAAAATTAATAAGCTGTAAGTACATGTACCTTGCTCACTCGTTGTTAGCACCCACCCTTTAACCCATTGATACAGATCAATTTTGCCCAATCTCTGACTCCCCGCAATTCGGGCTTATAGTACGAAAGGATAGCGCATCATTAACGTCTTTTCACATGTACTGGCTTAGACTATTTTGGACCGACAGATGTGACAGTGGGGGAGACGCAAGGAGAAACGTTATGTCGCTCTTTACACGTGCATGACCCTCCGTACACCTGAAAACTTTGGTCTTTACTTTGCTCACAGCTTGCCAGCTGACGAGACGTGAGGCGCTGCATCGCTCGACGTGGCGTTTTATTCCTCCTGCCGCGCCATCTTTCGGAGGATACTCGGATATACAATACAATACAAACAATACAATACATATATTTTTTATTGCACACTGAGACCAATACAAAATAATACAAAAAATAAAAAGACCGGTACAACAAGCGGTCTTATTGCTTATATAGCAATCTCTTCCAAGCAACCGTCACGTTACAAGAAAAACTGTGAGATATTAATTGAGGGCGCAACAGAATACGTATTTAAAACAAATATTGCACGTACGCAAATGAAAAAGAAGATAAATAATAATAAAAATAGTCTAAAACAGATATCCAAAATAACAGTAATAAATAAAATACTTAAATAAAAAAATAACAACAAAAATACATATGATTACACAAAATGTAAGTAGGGTTATATAGAACATAATAATAACAACACAGAAGAAGATCTAAAACAGGTAAGAATAGGAGAAAATAATAATAATTAGAGTATAATGTAAGAAGAGAAGCTTTGAGTAGAGTTTTGAAAGACTCAACAGACTTAGCGCGTCTGATCGATTCAGTCAGAGAATTCTACAGCTTGATGCTTCTAACCTTGAAGGAGTTGGAATAGAAGTTGGAAGAATGGATAGGGCAGTTTAAAGAAAGAGTAAGAGAAAACCGTAAGGTGCGACTGAGAGTAGTGCCATGAAACACGAAACAATCTTTGAGGTAGGAAGGAGAGGTGGGATTAAAGAGCACAGAGTACAGAAGGGATAAAAGGCAAAAGCCCCTTCTACGACGGATGGGTAACGAGATATGTGCACCTAAAATTTTATTGTCACCTAAAAAATGTCAATACACCGATTTTGCTTGAAAATAAAACTAAAACTAAATAAGATATTTATTAAACAGATTAGAGGGAATTGTAAATCTCGTTTCGTTGATCCCAGATAGGTTAATAACTCGAATTCACTAAAAATATCTATTAAGTTAGTTATGATAACAAAGGCAGTATATTGCACAATCGATAACGAAGTAACGTGTTCGAAAAGTGTTTTTTTTTTTGTTTGGATTAAAGTAACGTACGAAATAAAATTAATATACATAGCGTCGTCTCCCGGCAACGGACAGCAGCGACCAAATGTGAATATTTGGTCAGGGCTCCGTCAATTGCTCAAGGTTACGTGAAACGAGCCTACCGCTGAGTGAGCCGACGCCGGCGGAAGCGCTCATACAAGTCTTTCATTTATGAGCATTCGGCTCCGCACGACTGCCCACGGCGGGTAACGTGATTTTCACCTCTCTGAGCGCGTACTTAGGTTCCCTTTACCTCGTAGTGTGCGCCTGGTTTCATTAATCAGATTTAGTAGGCTATTATAGTACGCTATAATAGCCTACTAAATCGCATTATAATGTTACATAGTAACTATTAAGTAATCTGTGACTTGGTTCGATTCCCACATGAGGCTTTCAAAAGTCTTTGAATGCAGTATAACTTTCTTTTTACAAAGGAAATAATGTCTCAAAGTAAAATATCTTATCTAGAATATTTTCCTGTATTTATAAAATTTGTTATCTTAATATAATATAAAATAATTAAAATAATAAAAAGCAATACTTATAAGAGACAAGAAATACCTTAGTTTGAGTCTAGGTAATTCATCTGATTGCCTGTCACATTACATTATAATTATTTATGTATCAAATCATTGTCACGTACACATCAGATCACGTCCCCTTTCCAAGAACATAATAACATCATCCATTTCCTTTGGCAAAATGATAAATAAATAATACTGGCATCAGTAACAATATTTAATATATCTGCAGATCCATCGTCTGTCCGACCCGAGTAGGGTTACCACAAGGATTAAGTATTTTCTTTTCGACTTTTTTTCTCTTGATTTATTATCCAATCGTTGAAATAGTAAAGGGAAACAAAAGAAAATTGCTCTTTGTGTTGATGGAAATATTAACATCCTAGACGATAAATAAACTGTATTCGTTTTGCCATGTTAATCCTGGAAATAATGTCTAACCACAAAATCGTATCGATTCGGGTGCTGAATATCCTACCCAAAAACACCCTGATGAAACATTTTCCTGTTTCAATGGCATTAATCGTATATTGTAAATCATTTGATTATTAATGCACTTTGATCAGCTTATAGTCCGTTCAACCCTTTTTTCATTAATGTTTGGCTTTGGCGTGCCATACAGCCTATTCTTCATTTTCTTTCCTTAATTTTGGTTTTGCTTTTTAGTTACGTTTCAATCTTCGTATGACTTCAAAAGTGGAAACGCTGTAAACTTTGCACGCTTTCTAGTAGAGATGGCAGGAGGCGAGGAATGTCTTCCTAAGGAGATAATAAAAATCGCTTCTCACTGCTCAAAGTATATTGAGAGAGAAAAACGCCTTGAATTGGAGAACAGCAAAATCAACCATTAAAATAATTGCTCCTTATAATAAAATTTAAGCGCTATTTATAAAAACGAATCTTCATGCGTGAACAGCCACCCTTAGAGGTGGGACCACTATGGAGGTACCCTCTTTCCAACAAAAAAAAGAAACATGAAAATCAGTGCACAAATACCGGAGTTATCGCGTAACATACATACAAAAAAACATACATTCGAATTGAGAACCTCCTCTTTTTTTTATAGTCGGTTAAAAATTATAAATAGTTGCATTTTCATTATCCATTTTGTGACTGAAACCCCAGCACTAACTGACAAAAGGTGATCTTTAAATATCTAAATAGAATGTTCATGAAACATGTCTAATAAGAAGACCGCTTAGAGATAAGTTCATCCGTTTGGAAGCTACGATGCCACAGACAGATACGTAGATAAAGGCCTCAACCTCATAACTCTCCTCTTTTTTGCGTCGAGATTTAAAAAGTGGCTGATAGTGAGACAGTAAGGGAAGGGACGCTATGATGGATTCCTACAAATACCGTCGGTTACCGATAATTCAGTTACGCGTAACTAGCATTGGATTATGAGTTTCCATTTCGCTAATTTAGAGTTTTAATCGATTTAACACATTGACATTTTGAACATTATATTGTAATTTTGCAGATGTGGCCTTATTACACAAATATTTTTTTTATAGAAAACGATTGATTGACTACTCAAACTATAATCAGATAAATACTCTCGTATATCACATAAATACACTTCGAAATTTTTTTTTGTGAGAAATCCGACCGATTGACAGGAGTTTTGGTCGAAGGGTGTCGTATACCGGCGATTCTGAGGTCGAATACTAGCGCAATTCGAGTAAATTAGTCATTTAGTTTTTGTATTATATTTATTACATTTATGTTACTCCTTAAGGTATGTATTATATGGGTCATAGTTGCATTAGAAACAAGAAAATATATACCGTTAATAACTCAAAAAATATATATATAAGCATAAGCAGCATAGAGTTAATTTTAACACCAAGTGTCTAACTTGACGTGCTCGACAATAACAGCACAGTTAACATCATAAACTGATGATCATAAACCTTTAATACTAACTTTGGACCATAAATATTAATTAGTTTTGACCATATGTACGCTGTGTTAACGTCCACTAACTTTACTGTTTCCAAGTTCGGCTATGATAAAGTAAGTGGCAGTAGTGCTAACGATGCGTTGGATTTAAATAAGCTTTCTGCAACTTGCTGATCGCCATAGCCTAACGTTCAATTTACATTATTGGGGAAGAGATTGGAAGCTTAATATTAGCTTCCAATCGCACATCCGCCCTTCACGTCTGTTTTGCACTATTATCATTTTCTTTTTGTATTTTTATTTTAGTAGTAGAAGAGCTCCTTGTGAAAGAGTTCGCCCAGGGAAGTACTGCCACCTTACATATTTCTGCCGCCAAGCATTACTGCGTCCCGGCTTGGAAGGGTAAGGGTGCCGATGAAATTACGGGCACAGTGGCAGTGTCCCTAAGGTCTTTGCGATTAAAAACTCTAAGTGGCACTGCAACTGTTATGGGTAGGCGAGTCGCTTACCATCAGGCGCACGACTTGTTCGTCCTGTCACTCGGTACACTGAGAGGACACTGTTCGAATATCTGTGGCGGTACTTTAATTTCTAAGTTAAGCTAAGGAAAACGTGGTAATCGAAGCTGTTACTTAACTTCACGTGTTAAGGAGAACCTTTCCCAGCTGTGGGACCTTCAACAAGTTCATGAATAGAACATTTATTCTGCCACCTTTAGTTGAAAGGTTGCTTGTGACATTAAAAAAAATGTTATTTACTCTGCTGTGATCAAACTGATCAATAACACATCATCAAAATCGTTTTACGAGTAATCGGTTCTCCTTTTTTTTAAGTCGTTAAACAATGCCGAAGTGTCACTAGTTTTTTTCCTAGGTGAATAATGTATGTAGTTACCGCAAGAGAAAAGTAGACTTTTTCTTCAATTTAATCTCTTTAAAAATTCATTTCTCGTTTTGAGTTTTTGTCTCAAGCTCCCTTTCAACTAATTGCGGCAGTATTACGTGCCCATGTTTATCCATTATGTTACTAGGTTATATTATATATGTTACAGAATGTTATAGAACTATTGGTTTTCCACAAATAAATATATAAGTCACATTAGTGTAATATGATGCCTTCGTCTTGCAACCCTACAACGGCATGGTTTATGGCATTTTTATTGCTACCTCGTAAAATATACATTAAAACACATATTACGCGTTCCATAGGTGATATTTTAGTACTGATGTTATGTTGTAGATTAGATGCCTTAAGTATGCAATACGGTGTTATATTTATTGCAGTGTAATTTAATGTTGGAGATGCGAGCCTAGATTAAAATCTAAAGGGGATGAATAAAATAAGAACAGGCGGAGAAAGTTTCACACAGATCCGACGTCGACAAGCGCCCGAAGGCGACTGACGGGGCAGCGGGCGGCCTGCGTGTCGTTAAACCGCTACGCATATTTGCAAAGTGTATTTGATAACTATAGGAGAAGTCCTATAGTTATCAAATACACTTTCAACTGAAGAGTTGAAAACCAAAATTTTGCAGGTTCTCTGTGTAGTACTGAAGGACAAATATTTCCATATAAAAATTATGAACAAAGTTTATTATTGCATGATATTTTATTCTTAAATAATTCATATTACACTTTTGTTTGCACCTTTATTTTATGATCGGATAAAAAACATCCTATTCTTTAGTTAGACAATATCCTAATGTGTCACCTAATTCACAAAAGTCACGAAATTTTACAAGAAAACCGCTGTATTAAATAGGTACTTTATTTTTTTAACCGACTTCAAAAAGGAGGAGTTTCTCAATT
The DNA here is from genome assembly GCF_003589595.1 of Hyposmocoma kahamanoa. Lineage (NCBI taxonomy): Eukaryota > Metazoa > Arthropoda > Insecta > Lepidoptera > Cosmopterigidae > Hyposmocoma > Hyposmocoma kahamanoa. The sequence continues at coordinate 1,420,131 of NW_020653561.1, read as the reverse complement.
CGACTGTATGTTTTTTTTAATGTATGTTACGCGATAATTCTGGTATTTGTGATTTTCATGATATTTTTTGTTGGAAAGAGAGTACCTTCATTATAAGGAGCAATTATTTTAATGATTGATTTTGCTATTCTCCAATTCAAAGGCGTTTTTCTCTCAATATACTTTGAGTAGTATGAACCGATTTTTATTATCTCCTGTGTCAAGTCCCGTATAGTGGCGAACTAGGGGATGAATCCGGGTTTGCGCACTTTCCGGTAACCGATTTCAATAAAACTTGGTAATTATATGTAATTCCACGTACTTTTAAGGTCGGTTTTATTAGTACCCTGTACTGAGATTATTTTATATAACATGTGTACACGGAAAAAAAGGAATTCTACTAATAAGAAAGAGCAATTTCTCAAAATATTTGCTTATTCTGAAAAAATATTTATTAAAAGTAATAAAATATTGTCATTACAAAAAGTACTGCTTATCTTTTTCTAATGCAATTTTACTCTTAACTTTATTCTAACTTTTAGACAAATACCTTCACTTCAAGATTTTATTTCATTTCTAATCAATTAATTGGACATTACTTACATCAAAATTTTAACCTCTTTCATCAAATTTAAATAATCTGAAACGAATTCAAAATTTCTTTGGTGGATTTTAAGAAAATATATTCTTAAACAAAAAAGAAGTAGTTTGCTATTCAGATTAATATTCTAAATTCTAGAGTATATTTTTAAAGCAACATTTCGTTGCGTTTTCATAATCAATATTGTTGTGATATGTCGCCGAAGGCGCACGCGGTAACGATTACTTTTACTTGTGCTTGTAATCATAAAAATCATAAACAGTCATTTATCCACAGACACAATACGTAGTATCTCTAGTTTGTCAGTGTGTTATTTGTAGTCGTAATTTAAGAAATTTGGTTTCAGCAAAGCACAATTTTAACATGCAATTAGTTCCATCGCGCCACTGCTAGATGGCATTAGTTGTACTCTAAAACGCGCTTTCGTTTTGTTAACTTCAATGGTATAAGTCAGCTCATATATTTTGAATTGTTAGTGCTTTCTGCCGCTGGAGCATTTATATGGCACTGAATGGTACTCAAGTATTTGAGAAGATTCCGTCCTATTTCTGCTACTTTAAGGTTTGGCACTGAACTGTGTGCTTTCACGCCAGTGAGACATCCTGTCGGGTCCATAACCCTGTAAATTTACCCTTTTTGATATTAGAAAACATAAATCTTCAGTCAAATAATTAAGTACCTCTCAATTTTTCATTCTTTTTTTTTTTAAGTCAAAATCGGACATTTCTAATAACTAATAAATATTTTGTTGATTCTAGAGTGGCTTTGTGACTTGAAGTAAATTAATTTGCTCTTGGATTAAATATTTGTGTCTTATAAATAAAATACACTTTTGAGACGTTTTTTTACGATTATCAAGTAATTTATTCTCTAGCGTCTATAGAGAGAAGATCGTTTTGTTGGATTTAATAAATTTGTTTTCATAAAAAGAATTTTGTCTTTTTCTAAGTAATCTGTTTTTATCGAGTTCTTAGGTTTTCGCGATTGTTACACATAGGAAATGAAACTATTTTTCCGGATTTAAATCGCGTATATTTGTTTTTTCAAACAAACCGACGTTTCGGGCCCTTTGCAGGTCCCATGGTCACGGTTGACTGAGGTGGTACAGTCTTCAACCAGTTATGTCTAATATTAATCTGTTTTTACCGTGTAGTTTCAAACAGGCTTGAACTTCGTTTGTAAAAAAATAGATTCTCAAATAAAGCCAGTGTGTCAAGGATCGCTCGAACCGCGCAATGGAACCGGTCCAGTATGGGAAAAATTTGGATCCAATCTTAGGTAGTATTTAAAGATACTGTCACACTTGTGTTTCAGAATTTTTTCTTTGACATGTGTTTTGCGTCTTTGAGGATTAGATACCATTTGACAACACGTTAAATAAGCGACTCAGAAGTGGCCCAACCTCAACTTATGCATATCACGAAAAAACACAGGATAAAATTATTCTTTATTTTCAAGTAATGTAATTCTGTATTAACTCTTATGACAATGTTTCACATAGCTGAGCATGGGTCTATTCTGAAGGGCTTCTGAAGAGCCTACTGTGTTGACCTGTAGATGATGATGCGGGTGATGTCTAATATCTATCATACATAACCAATATTCATTAACGCCTACGAGGGTAAAATACATATACCTATGGGACGATTGCGTCTTTTCAAAGCATTATACATCAGTGTAATGTGTCGAAGCAACGTGACTTCTTTAGCAGGTCACTGGATTGCATATTGAAGGAAATGTTGAGTAGGCATAAGATTCTTTATATTGTAATTGAGTAATTCACTTCTATTTGCACCATGAACGAATAAACACACTATCTAAAATTGTTCCTGTTTCACTATACGTCGCTAACCAGATGACGTCCCAACTACCTCACTGCACAACCAACCTAATATGAGATCAGCTTCCGGTTAGATAAGTCTTGTCCTTTGGCGAGCGTACGACGCACTGCCTACATTGTGCTCCTCACCTTATTTAACTATAGTTGTTTTTTAGAAATGTAAAAAACAAACAGTTTCCTTATAAAACAATTTCTAAGTTTTCCAATTTCGAATTCACAATTTTAGTAAAATTTTATTGCAACATTTTTTGGTACATTGTCCTCTAATAATTACGTCATTAAGTACTTAAACCCGGCCGACATTTTCTGTTGATCGCATTCTCCCCTCTTTCTCTTGTCACCCGCTCTAGTCCCACGGCAATCACAATAACAAGTAATCATTGCAAAGATTTTGTGAAGGTTATTTTCTGACAAGTCCACAGATATTTCGGTCGGATTTATAATAATGCCCTTTATTTGTTTCTGAAAAAAAAAAAGAATATAAATTCATAGCAAATGTAGTCTATGATCGTCGACATTCAGATGAAAATGTTCACAATGGCTATGAATGATTGATTAAATCAAGGTTTCTTAACCTGTGGTTCATGGACCCCTAAGGCGGACATGAAATGAATGAAAGGGAGGAGCATGAGGAGCCTACCTAATGAAATATGCATTGGTATAAAAATGTATATACAATATGTTATGAGAGACCGTTTTGAATTTCGCGCCCTTTGACGGTCATCCATTATTGGAGCGAGCGCGTCAACCCACGAGCCATTCTTCTTCTTCATTTTTTTAGAAAAGGTCCGTGAGGGCTTTGAAATTTTGAAAGAGGTGCATGACTAGGAAAATGTTGAGAAACCCTGGATTAAATGAATGTCTATACGAAAAACAATCTCGGGATGCAGGTTTCTTCTGTGACGTATATGCAGTGTAGGAACAGTGGTAGTTGAAAGACCGACGGTTCAAATGTCTGTGGTGCTATATAGTGTTTAGTAAATGAAAACACTAACTTTTTAATAAACTCCCTATTGTACAAACATTTTAAAAATTGTCTGTGGAGGTGAAAAATAGACCTAAGTAAAGAATACTCTAACCGAGAGGTGGAGACCAGGAGTCCTAAGATACAGGGTTTTCCTAGTTTAGGCTCCTATCTCTCACATACATTAACTTGTTAATTCCTGCTGTAAATTAGTTTGTAATCGATATTTGTGGGAACAAATAAACAACTATTACTATTATTAATAGAAAAAACTCTCGCTAAACGTGAAGAGAAATGTCGTGATAAAACCTGTAAGTCGAAGAAAAAGAAGTCCCCGACCCGTATTGAGCCAGTATGGCCTGAATCCTCCTAGCCTTGCTTATAATAATAATACCATCCCGTCTGACGAGGGCCTCGTGAAAGCCGGGACGTCGGGAGTATCTCCGACATCACCGACATGTGTGATGTGGCCTCCAGTGAAGTAGTCGCAATTATTTAGTCCGCAATAGGGTTAATTCCAGTCCGACTCGCTAGCAGTTTGAAGCGGTTGGATTTCCATGGCGTGTCGCTTCCGGCACAAATGCAGATGGCGGTCCTGCTCGAGGGGAAATCTTTATGGATACCCCTGAGCCCAGGGAGACTCAGGGGTTATGTGGGGACTCTTCCTCCAGACTGGAGGGCCTACCCCACTAAAACCCCCCCGGGTTTCCCTCTCGCCGGTTGAGTCGGCGCCGTGGGATCAGTGAACATTCACCACGACGCCGCCCGGCCGCCCTAGCTTACGCCAGGGCTCCCGCGCCAACGGAGGGGTGAGTCGGTTGACCTCCGACCCGCCCCCCAGACGAGTGAGACCGTGCAATGCAGGCTCCGGAGTCCCTGTCCAGAGCCCGCTGGTCTCACTAGGGGATCAGGCGAGCAGCGAACTGCCTTCGCCTTCTCCCCGTACATCTGCGCCGGAGCGGGTGCGCGTCCGCCGCGTCCTCGCGCACCTGCTCCGCGGCCTCCTTTTGCGACATAACCTCTGCGCAAAAGGAGGCCACCGCCTCCCAAACCTGAGTCCCTGCCCTCGGCCTACTCAGCCATTGCCGGGGAATACTGCCTTTGAAATTCAGAATTAATCTTTAAGGCCTTGGGAGAACCGAGAATCTAATATAAATATAATATTACTAAACATTTCTTTCGGGACCAGGTCCATGGATTGTTAGAAAATTACAAAATGCTAAAGTCTAAGGGTTAGTTACACAATACAAACACAGCTACACAAAAAGTACCTAGGGCACTGGGTGACGGAGAGTCTGTCTGATGATATGGACATGGACAGGGAGCGCAGGGCGTTGGCTGTAAGGTGCAATATGTTGGCCCGCAGGTTTGCACGCTGTACTACAAACGTGAAGCTTACGCTTTTTAAAGCATTTTGCCAATCATTTTACACGTGCAGCTTGTGGGTCAAGTATACACAGAAAGCGTATCGCGCCCTGTGCGTCCAGTATAATGACGCACTCAGAATGCTGTTGGGGTTGCCGCGCTGCTGTAGCGCTTCAGGAATGTTTGCCGAGGCGCGTGTGGACGGTTTTAGCCAGTGGTAGAAAAGGCTCGAGCCTTTTAGCCCTTTTTTAAGACTCGCCGCTTTATAGCGATGGCTAGAAGGCTAAAAAGCTAAATAACTCTCAAGCCCTCGAGGCTAATTGTATTTATGGCTTTTGCTAGCCGTCAAAAAGGCTCAAGCCTTGTAGCCCTAAATTTAAAGCTTGCGAGTCTTTTTTAAAGGCGGACTCACAAAACAGTAGTTCTAAAATGGCTCACTAAAAAAGGGCTTGAGGCTTTTTTTAGGCCTAGGCTTTTTTAAAGCCTTTTTAGAATAGTGGCGTCGTGGCGTAGTGGTTAGTAATCCTGACTGCTAATCCAGAGGTCGTGGGTTCGATTCCCACCGAGGACAAATGTTTGTGTAATGAACATGATAATTTGTTCTGTGTCTATAAATGTATATGTTTGTTTATCGGTTGTCTAGTATCCATAACACAAGCTTTAGTTTGCTTACTTTGGGACTAGATAGCGTTGTGTGAATATGTAGTGACATATTTATTATTATCCATTTATTATTATTAATATTGTAGCCATCACTATAAAGCGGTGAGTCTTAAAAAAAGGCTAAAAAGCTCGAGCCTTTTTGACCGCTAACGCCAGTCTTCTAAAAAGGCTTTAAAAAAAGCCTCGGCCTAAAAAAGCCTCAAACCCTTTTATAGTGAGTAATTTTAGAACTACTGATTTGTGAGTCCGCCTTTAAAAATGGCTCGCAAGCTTTAAATTTAGTTCTAAAAGGCTCGAGCCTTTTCGAACTCATTTGTGAGTCCGCCTTTAAAAAAGGCTCGCAAGCTTTAAATTTAGGGCTAAAAGGCTCGAGCCTTTTCGACCACTAGTTTTAGCTCCATTTTGCGGAAGCGGGTGGCATCCCTGATGCGCAGGGTGCGGGCAGCGCTAATGGCATTATTCGAACAGTGGCCGAGAGGAACGATGGGCCCATATTGTATAGGTGGATAAGGGTACATTGCACATTCTAGATAACTCTTATTACCATAGATGGTAAGGATTTTGTTACTAACACTTTATGGATATCTTGTCTGAAATAAAGATTTTGATTTGATTTGATTTGATTTGAAAAACAAATGAAAATTAACAATACTAGTTATGCGACGGCCTGCAGGCGCATCCAATGAGCGAACGTCAGCAAGTCTTATCCAGGATGCGGTTGGGGCTGCCCGCAGGCGGCATAGCATCTAGGCGCACCTGTTACGCATGATGGCTGTGAAACCGTCCGTAACACCCGGAATGCGTGATTGTAGGTATTGTACGCGCAGGCCGTTGTATGTCCTCCGCGTATACTCGACCCACAGACTGCGCGTGCTTAGCAATTCATGTGATGTTCTCGAATATTCTAGATTTTGAATTTAATTTGAATAGGGTAATTTTGTGTGTATGACCGTTAATTTTTAATGTGTTCATAGCAGAATATCAGCGACGGCTATGGCTCCTATAGTATGTCGCAAAGCCTTTGGACAATACTTATTTTTACTATTAATACACAGAATATAAAATAGTAAATTATATTTAAATAAATAAGAATTAGACAGAAAGTTGCTGTTAAATTAACATCTTTTAATATCGCCTTAGTACAGCTGTACTTAACCTTTAAACAAAACTTTTTTTTTTAGATTATGTGACAAAGAAACAAAACAAATGAAACAAAATTGTAACAGCTTAACGTTTGGTAAATCGAAAAACTTTCTCAACTACAATTTAGCAAATCAACCTCGAACCACTCGATAAACCTGTGTTAATAGGAATTTAAAGCAAATGAATGAAAAAAAGACAATCGACTTTTTTTACACGTTACATCTGAGACAAAAAAGTTTCAAAACACTGCATTATTTTTAGGATTTTATTATAGTTCCAGTAAGTTTGCCGATGTGTGTTTTTGTTTTTCTTCATTTTCGACACCTTTTGCATGTCTAATAAATAAAATTTTGATGTTAATTCGAATGTAACTAAGAAAACCGCTTTTGTCCGGACACGGAGCTTTCAAACAAGCGTAGCAAATTGCTGAACAATGTAACCACTATCATTGTATTTCGGTAACCCAATAACTTCTAAGATACTGTTAATGAAGTTCGTAGCTCCTGCTGGTTGCTTTCAACTGACCTCATCAAAGACAATGTTTTGCTTGAATAGGAACATGAACAAAGTCGAAATTTATGGAAATAACTTTCATGAAACGGCTTTTTTATGCCAGATTACCATGCTTTTTTAAAAATGAAGTTTGTTTAATTCTTTAATTTTTTGGTGTAACAATTTGATGTTTAGTAAATAATGGTGGCTCAGTATCACAAAAAAATCTACTAATAATGGCCGACATCTATTCTTAGGCAAACTATTACAAATTATGGTAGTCGTTAGTTCAGTGTACAGAGTATAATATAGAATCCTGCTTTCACACCATTTATTACTCAGTGTGTATATTCCAATTTTACTACATATTTTTTCCAAAGTGATTTATTTAACACTTTCACTGTTATGCGCAATCAACCAAAACCATTTGAGGTGTATAGACACTTATGCGACACGACTGTCCCAGTCCCACTCAGAGCTTTAAATCGCAAAGATCTGAAAGGTACTCCCATTGATGATTGATGATGAGGTCATATATTTAAAATACGTCTTTAATGGAAAGCAACCGTTCCTCCATTGATCTATCACGGCTCTTACCAATAATTATTATTGTCGGTTTGTTTGAAAAAACAAATATACGCGATTTAAATCCGGAACAATAGTTTCATTTCCTATGTGTAACAATCGCCAAAACCTAAGAACTCGATTATTATTTTATCTTTAGATAGTAGGTAGTAGCAGTGGACTCCTTGTGTAAGAGTTCGTCGACCTGTGTCTCAGGGTAACGAGTGCCACGGCAGTGCCTCTCGGATCTTTGCGATTTAAAGCCGTGAGTGACACTGAAATTGCTTTGCACACCCAACTTGTTCGTCACGACATTTGGTATCATAAAACAAGTAGAAAACTAATATTATCTACAGCCAACACTAACGTTGACGTCAAAAGTTACTGACACCATTTGAGGGTTCAAAAGAAAATTAATAGCACAATAGTCACGTGTATTGTGGGCACTTGAAAAGTAACTTCGACACAATTGCCAAATCGCTTTGAACGTTATCTCACATGCTCCAATAACCTACTTCCAAATGACAGGAAGCAAATTACCAGAATTATGTGTGAAATTTGACGTGAAACGATCATGTCGATTATAGCTTAACGTATGTGGTACGTTGTACTATTAGCAGCATTGAAGCCTTCGGAATCCCTTCTTATGTTGATCCTTTTTTTGTGAAAACCATTTTGTTTATATTATGATCTTTTTATTGTTTATAATTAATAATATTTAATATTAATAATATTTGTGATGTTTATATCTGGCTTTTTGGCTGTTGGGTGACAAGACTAGAATAGAATTAGACTCGATTAGAATCAATTAAATTGAATGCAAAATTACAATTATTTTGTTTCAGACAGCAAATTCCATAATCTGCTTATAATAATAGGAAAAGAGCTAATAAATTAGAATTGGTAGATTATCTTTTTTCGGAGGATGGCAACAAAACCATCCGTCTCATATTTTGAAAACATTTCCGATGCACTGCACCTTAAGGCAGGTGCCCCGCATGGGCCTCCGAGCGGAACATCCTGGTTGCCCGGATCGGGCGAGATCTCTCTCCGCCAGGCATAGTAGCGGCTATGTTGGCGGATCAAGAGTCCCATGAGGCAGTGGTCTCCTTCTGTGAAGCGGTGATGCTTCAGACGGAGGTCGCCGAGCGTGATCGGGAGAGGGCCGATCCCGCTCGGCGGCGGCGTACCTTCGCGGCTGCGGAGCGGGGGCTCCGTTCGCCAGTAAGTTAGGCAGCCGTGAAGAGAGGAGGGGGAGGACGTAGCTCCTCCTAGGTGCTGGGGGGGATTCCGGCGCGCAAAGTCGATCCCGGATCCTTCCCACTAGAGCACCTGAGAAAGCCACTGTGGGGTTTTAGCCGGTAGAAGCCGGCCTAACCTTCCGCTGCCCCCGCTGCCCCCGCGGCGGAGAGGTATCCTCGGAGGATTTCCCCACGCAAAAAAAAAGGTCTCCGTCACTCGCTCAAGGTTACGCGATGAGTGCCTTCAGCTGCTCATACAAGTCTGTCATTTATGAGCATTCGACTCCGCGCGACTGCACACGGTGAGCAACATTATTTTCACCTCTCTGAGTGCGTGCTTAGGTTCCTTTTTCCTCATAGTGGTGTCATAAGTCAAAGTAGGCTATTATAGCGTAGGTATTTTCGATTTTGTATGAGAGTGATGTATCTGTTACGTAGTAAATGCTAAGTAATCTAAGGTGTGGTGTTTAAGGTGGTAATTCGTCGACTTTAGTGGCAGTATGTATATTTATCGGCTGACAGATTCTAAGCTGAGTATTTAAATGGTTTCAATATCGATCAATCACGACTTTGCACTATTCTGACAAACTGGTCTCTCTGATCTTCTTTACATTCATCAATCTTTTTATACTTTTTTAAGAACATTCTCGATCTGATAATTAACAGTAGTAATCTAGTTGGGAGAACGAATAGATTTTTTGAAGAAATTGTTAAAGAGTAAGTCCAGGAAAATACTGCCACCTTGTATTATTGCCGCCTAGCAGTAATGTGAGGATTACTGTGTTCCGGTTTTAAAGGGTATTAGGTGCTGGTGAAATTGCAGGCACATGGGACTTGTCAATTTATGTCGCAGGGTGACTGGCGTGGTGGCTGTCCTCCTCAGGTCTTACTTAGTATCACAATTCTTTTTTACTGACGGTTTTGGTTTATATGCCAGTGGTTTAATTGGAATTCGCAAAAGTTAGTTGCTGGTTTGGAAACTACGATAATTTTAACTCTCAACTTTGGAATAAATCCTAGTCTGAAATATTTCCCTTTATAAAATCCTTTCAAGGCGCATTAATTGGCCGGAGAAAAGATTCTTTCAACGTCTTGAAGAATAAACACTCCTGTACTATATATAATTCATTCTGCCTTGTATCAGTACAAATATTTGTAAACAGTAAAAGTACATCATAATTTTTTATGATATCAAATGACGGGACGAACAAGTCGGTACGCAACACGCCTGTTCATAAAAGTTGCAGTGCCACTCAGAGCTCTTTTTTTATGCACACTCATCATAGCACAGTACTAGGGTACCCTGTACCACGGGTGCCATTTACACACACCTAGACCCAAATAAATTACAAATTACACCCAAATTTACGAGAGAAATAAATGTACGCCTTACAATTATTTCTCGGCCCGGGAATCGAACTCTGGACCTGGTGACAGACTACCGTGGTAACCGTTCGGCTATGGAGGCAATTATATCACAAAGCTCTGAGGGGCACGGACACTGCGCCCATCACCCTGAGTTCTACTGCTTCTAAAATCACTTGAAGGACTTTCCTGGAATTATGATAAATAGAGATAAACTTCAAACGACTATAAACGTAATACAAGTTGCAAGCAATCATAATTAACATTGTAGTTTCATTTTGTTTAACAAGCCTGAATTTAAACCCATCATTTAATCGCATCATATAAACTTGGTCGACTGCATCCAACGTACTTTTGACGTAAAACCTTAGAAGGTTACGTCAAATGGACTGATGATTTTTTTTTAACCTAAAAAATAACGTTTTGGGGTGGCTAGCTTAGTGCACTGCACAATTTCGTGGTGATTATTTTCTTCACCCGTATAGTGTCAGAAATAAAAAAGACGATTTCTAAATAACTGCTTGTTGATAAATGATTTTGTTATGGTATGGTGTGACGGGCTGGTGTCCACAACTCGAAGTCCAGGCGCCTATATTGCGTGTGGTGGGTGCATCGTCCTATTCGTGTCACCCGAGCTCCTCCAGGAATCCACGCAGCCTCCTGAGTTTGCGGAAGACTTCGGGGGTTGGTCACGCCGAAGCATTGACAAATGATGTTACAAAACCTTAAAATGTAGGAGACTTACTCAATAGTCGTGTTTATACTTTGACCAAGTCTACTAACATTTGTTTCCTTGATAGGAAATTTTAAAGCGAATTCCTATCTGCATTCATGAAGTACTGCACAGCCGCACAGCTTAACTACAAAACTTGGAAAGGAATGTTTATTTATGCATATATTTAGAAAATAATCCTGGCACTGACTTAAAGAGAGGATGGGAAGTTTTTTATGGACATAAGCGAAACGCCTGTCCATAACAATTGCAATGCCATTCAGTGCTTTAAATCACGATGATCTGAGGGGCAATGCCACTGCGCCTGTCGTACTGAGACATGAGTTGCGAAATCATGTACCTATAATTTCATCAGCACCCTTAGCCCTACAAATCCGATACGTAGTGATTAATTGCTCATATTATTGCTTGGCAACAGAAATAAAATAAGATGGCAGTATTCAGGACGCAAAAACTCTGTCACAAGGAGGTCTATTGCTACTTAGAAACTAAAGCCGTTGAGACATGACAGCTTTAAACAACGAATAGATTCATAATAGACGACATGATAGACGCACACACTCGTAGCACCGCACGAAATCCTGTATCACTGGTGCCATGAACATAAGACAACCACAAATTATACCCAAACTCACGTGAGAAAAAAAGCGCGAACAAAACTAAGCTAACCTAGCTTAGTTTGTCAGTTAGTGCTGGGGTTTCAGTCACGAAATGAATAATGGAAATAAAACTATTTATATTTTTAACCGACTTCAAAAAAGGAGGAGGTTCTCAATTCGACTGTATGTTTTTTTTTGTATGTATGTTACGCGATAACTCCGGTATTTGTACACCGATTTTCATGTTTCTTCCTCCGTAGTACCATTTAATTTTGAAGAAAATCATCCACCTCTAAGAGTGGCTGTTCACGCACGTAGATCCATTTTTATAAATAGCACCTAAATTTTATTATAAGGAGCAATTATTTTAATGGTTGATTTTGCTATTCTCTAATTCAAGGCGTTTTTCTATCTCAATTAGAGGTGGTCGTTTAAACGAAAAACACTTTAAAAAGTCTGCTTTTTAAAATAAGCGCACAAGCACGCTTTTCATTTTAAGCGTAAGCGTTGGTCACTGGTCAGTTCTATAGGTACTCAACAATTTAATTTTTTACAACGTACCTAAGTTTCAAGTATGCCATCTATATTTTCTAAACAAATTATTTCAACATAACGTTGCAAGTTTTTTTAAACATAAAGTCTATGCGCTTAAACCTTTTTCTAAACGATTTTTAAGCGTCAAACTAAAAGCGTTTAAGTAAAAAGCGCTTTTACAAGCACGCTTTTTAAACGTACATTTTAAAGTTAAAAAAATAAGCAGTTTGTTCCATTTCAACGGTTAATAACTACAAAAGTTAAACAACTTATGTTTTTGAACGCTTTAAAACGCCAATGAACAAAATGTTAATATAATAATGTTATGTCATAAATAACAATATAACTCATTTTTTTACAAAAAACTTACTTATCTTAAAACCTTCAGTGGTCTACTCTTGCGTTTCGCTACAACACAACGTTGCAAGCTTTTTTTAACATAAAAGTTAAGCGCTTAAAAGTTTTCTCAATGATTTTGTTAGCTTCAAACTAACAAGCTTTTAAGTGAAAAAGCGTTTAAAAGAGCACGCTTTTAAAAAAAAGCATAACGTTTAAACGTTTAAAAAAATAAGCAGTTTTTCCCATATCTGCTCTCAATATACTTTGAGTACTTGAGAACCGATTTTTCTTATCTCCTGTGTCAAGTCCCGTATAGTGGCGAACTAGGGGATGAATCCGGGTTTGCGCACTTTCCGGTAACCGATTTCAAAAAAACTTGACAAATAGATGTAATTCGTCTCGATGTTTTAATACTCTGTACCGAGATTATTGAGTTATGGAATACCACGATGTTTGACCACCATGATAACTAATATTTTTCTGTGAAATTACTCCATTAGTTTGTTATATAATCATTATTATTACACAGATCGAACACTTAGAAAAATTCGGCTGTATTCGAACCGACGTCTACCAGCAAACCGTGCCAGACACTAACACACGGAACGAACTAGCAGACCTTACGAATTTTTCTATGTGATCTTTGCTTTTTGTTTTCAACGACTTTTTTGCCGTAGCTCCATTTGTGAGATGATCCAGCAGAATTGAAGTGTTCGATATTTGTATTAATAAATTATAACAAACTAGTGCAGTAATTTCACAAAACTATTTATTTAAGACAAACAATGGGACCTGTAAAGGGTCTGAACCGTTTTGGTTTGTTTGAAAAAACATATCGGTTTACGCGTTTTAGATCCGATTCATTTTCATTGTGTAACATTCGCGAAAACCTAAGAACTGGTTGTAAAATCCTTCTTTCAATTTAGTAGAAATACTGGAACTTTTTGTCGCAGTCGTTCTATTAAATTATATTTCAACAATAATGGAATTAGTGGAAAAATTTATTCGCTGTATTAGCGTAACGAAAATACCAACATGAAATGACCTTAATGTTTCAAAGCCAAGATTATATTTGTAAGTCACTCCACAGTTATACAATTTCCGTGAACAACCTCAATAGCGGGTTTCGGAGAATACGCATTAAAGGTTCAACATCTAGCGGCTTGTTCCTAAACAAAATAATGTTAATGGAAGTGTTAACATTCCCAGTAGTAATATTGGCTTGTGCTATCATTATCCCAAAAATAATAAATAATATAAAATTATTTATCCTTGGTATTTTTTTTGTTGTCACCATTTTTGTCCGATAGATAGGGAGTCCCTGTGTACGGACTCGCCACCGGGGCTTATGGTAGCTGCAGAGATGGACATGTTCGTTTGCTCTGGTAGTATGTGGCCGGGGCACCTGTCTCGACGAGGGCCTAAGGCGGGCCACGTGAGTTGCCCTTTAAATTAGAAACTATGTCCGTAAATTGTCACAAGACACTGCGACCGTCCTCTCCGATACTAGCCCGGGAAGTTAGTAGAAGATGAGCTAGACATTTTACGATCCCTCAAGCCGCGTAGGTTTCTGGAAACTGGAGAGACGCTTCGGCGTCGGGAGGTGAACGTGCCTACAGCTCCGGTACCTACCTGGAAAATAGAGAGCGTACTGTACGTGCATCCGAGACACTAGCCTCTTGAGAACCGGAAGTCAGTGACAACTGTCTGTGACAACCTTGTACACTGGCTGATCCGTGGTCAGGACCTGAACTTAGGACGTCCCTGTGCTTGCACAGATTATAGTGCCCTTCCTGCATAACCACGAGGTTTGAAGGGAGGGCCACTGTAATCAAAACATGTCGAAGATACAGGAGCTGTTTGTCTTCATTTTACTTTGCGGTTCCCCGAAATTATTTATTAAATTATTAGTCCAAGCGAGTTGAAGCTTGGTCTGATAACATAATAATATGGTAACCTTGATCTGATGATGGAGCCAGGACAGTCTGCGGTCTACCCAACTCCTCAACTCTGGCCACAGAACGAAAAAAGGCACAACTGCTCTGTATAAAGTACGCAAGACAGACTATTGTATTTGGGCTCGTTAATTTTTTTTTATTTGATCTATACGTGTTGTTAGCTTACGAATGGTGACTTTTTGACTTTTAGAAGAAGACTATTTTGTATCGAGGGCTTATTATATTTTGAGAGCCCACCGAGCTTCTGGCGCTGATTAATTTTAGGTATTCTATGCTCTCCTTGTACGTATGTGTGTGGCATACGTCTTTGAAGCCGTGTGTAAGCCTACAACCTCCACGCCTGACGGCCGGAGCAGGGACCAAAGCTGACAGTGAGGAAGCGTTGCAGCTCTGGCTATTATGGGCGGACCGCGTGCCAATTTAGGTATACGAAGATACGTTATAGAAAAGATGTAGTTTTGTTATTATTCAATAACTGATTATCTTCCATGAAGTATTTACGTCGTACTAAGGGTTTATTTTGTTTTTTAGAGATAACTTTGCTTTTTTTCTATCAAGGAAACTACAAGTTATCGTGTTTCTAAAGAGTATGATTTATAGAATGAATCCTTAAATATCGTATACGTTAATTTCATAAGTAAAGCACTAACGATACAGCAAAGGATCATATGAACGCAATTATTTCGCTAATTACATATCGCTGCCTCGGTGCAGTCTTAACTCAAGTATATATGTTGCAACTGTTATTACGGCCATCTTTAAAAAACGAACATTCTTGACTAATTATTTGTGCCAAAATAAGTTTTTTATTGTGCTGTTCACGTCGGGAATAATAGCGGGAGCTATGAATTCGCATAGGCCTCAGTTGCGGAGGCATAAACCCTTTTGATATGCTCTATTTACTTTGTTTCATTTTACCTTAGCTATTTTTATTTTTATTTCTTTTTCTATTATTATTCCTTATTATTGTTCGTAATTTGAGTGGTTTCGTGACTAATATATATATATATATTTATATATACCTTTTTTACATATGAATATAATTCATTAAACGAACAGGACGTTTTTTTAATTAGAAAAACTGTAAATAAAGAAGTAGTGATCGTAAACCTTTTTTTCGACAAAATAATGACATTTGCGATAGCACTATAATATGCTATTAATTTATTTTAAAAATCAATCAAACCAATAAAACTATGAAAATCGGTATAGTGCAGTAGTGGGCTGTTTGAAGTATTTATTTTACGCAGACGAAGTTGCCGATACGAGCTAGTATTCAAACAAGTATAAATTATCTTGATCTCATAGGCAAGCAAATTACATTCACATTGATTCAACTCTGCTTTGAATAAACTTGTATGACACAATTTCCTGAGAAGAATAGCAACTTTAGGTGTTGTACTTTATAAGTAGACAATCTGTTCCAAGTTATCATTTGCAATATTTTTTATGATAATTAATACAAAGATGCGACTGACGAATCCACGACGAACGTCGTCGTTTGTTAAAGATCTTTGTACTGGATTTTTCGGCATTATAGGCCGCTCGTGACATCTAGTGAGAGATTTAGAACCTTCTTCACCGCAGCCAGCACCTTTACAAGTGCCTCAACTGACGTAGATATCGCTTTTTGATCAAATATTCGATCTTTGTATTAATTAATAATCTAAATTGGATTACCTATCCGAAGTCCGAAATGACGTTTTCCAGAAATAAAGATTTCGACACCTCGTACGTAAAGTATCGTATGTCGAAATTGCCAAGTTTAGAGGGGAGCGTTTTAAAGTTCTCCGTTTTGTTTGGCAAAACCTCATTACTGACATAGACTGATCATCTAGTAGATCATCTAACCGATATCTAGAATTTTACAGTACTCTATGTGAGTAACAAGCTTTGCCGAATAAAACTGAGAAATGCTAAAGTCACGTGTTATGCTCATTACAGTGAATTGAGGACTTTAAAACGCTTCCCTGTAAACTTGGCAATTTCGACATACGATACTTTACGTAGGAGGGGTCGATTTGTTCGAATTTTCATAACCTCGAAAGTAATTTTGAGAGGAAAGTGTTTTTTCTTTTAAACGTAACTTAACCTAACCTTTTTTTTTTAATTTTTTTTTTTTTTTTTATCGTGAGGAAAATGCGTTACGCATTCCCCGCCGCTGGGAGACGGCGGGGATATGTGGGACTCTCTCCTGGGGATTATGTCGATCCCCAAGAGCATACCCACTAAAAACCTCACGATGTTCCTGCGCGCACCTGGCGCCGGAGCCGCGGGGTCCCTTTCAGATGCTACCGCGACTCCGGTGGTGCTGGTCCGCCTTTGGGCGGACCCCTACACCATCGCCCCCTTAATCATGGGGGGCGACCTACACGGAGATGCCCCGGAACATTTGGGGCATCTACCGGCGGCGGAGGCCTGTGCAATGCAGGGGCAGGGTCTCCCAACCCCGCACCCTGCTGGCCTCCGCTGATGGGACGCAGGCGGTCGGCGAAGAGCCGTCGCGTGCGTCCTCTCCGCCGACGCCGAATGGGGTCCGAAAGGGCGCTGTCTTCGCGGACTAGTTCGGCTGTCTCCTTCTGCGACATCACGTCCTCGCAGAAGGAGACCATCGCCTGCCATGACCTCTCGCTTCCCAGCATGGCTCTAACTATGCTGGGCAGTGAGAGGTCTCGTCCCACCACCTCTACGAGATCCCGGCGCTGCTGGCTCCAGGTCGGGCACACCTCCAAGGTGTGCCTCGCCGAGTCTGTAGCAGCGCCGCACTCGTGACACTCCGGGGTCAACTTAACCTAACCTAACCGAACCTAATCGTGTCCTTGCGATAACCATCCAACATGTCCTGAAAGAACAACGGTTTCGTTATAATTCGGTTTTCGGTGTAACGAAAATTCGAACAAACGTTATTTCGGAAAAAAGTAATTTCGAGTTTACGGTTAGGTTACCTTTTTATTGCTTTTGTTTGCAGTAGATTAAAAAACACTTAGGATAGTATTTTAAATTGTAAGAGCTAAACCGGTAACCTTTTTGTGTTACGATGGGTTTCTAATTTCGAAGATAACTATAAATCTTGTTTTAGAAGCGGTTAGATGCGAGCGCACTCCAAACCAAGTTTAATCCTGCTCTGGGTACTAACTAATCAAAGTTAATGAAATTTTGTAGATACGAACTAATAACTAATATCTAAGTTCGTGATCTGTCAGTTTGCTGTTGTGTTGTAGTTTCCAAATCAGTCTAACTACCTAGAGCTCCTTGTGAAAGAGTTCGTCCAGGTAAGCATTCTGCCCTCCTATATACAACGTATATAGGACAATATTATATATAATAATATATAATTTCCTTTCCATGCCTTTTCTGATGAGCACAGCACTCTCACCTCAGAGCAGTTTTACCTTGCTCGGTATGGAAATCTGCTGTGATTTGAATCCAAGGAGCTACATCGAATCTGTGATCAAAACAGCCTCACGGAAACTCGGAGTCCTGAACAAGGTGCGACGTTTTTTCACGCCGGACCAGTTATGCCTGCTGTACAAAACACAGGTCCGGTCTTGCGTTGAGTATTGTTCGCACTTGTGGGACGGCTCCGCCAAGTACCTACTCGATGCCTTGGATAAATTACAGCGTCGTGCTACTCGAATTATAGGCGACGAAGAGGTCTCATCACGCCTTGAACCTCTGCAACTGCGTAGAGATGTTGCATCGCTTAGCGCCTTTTACCGCATGTACCATGGTGAGTGCTCTGAAGAGCTGTTCAACCTCATCCCCCCTTCCCCGTTCCTGCTCAGAAGCACG
>NW_020653561.1:1366600-1401559 GCF_003589595.1 Hyposmocoma kahamanoa | reverse complement strand
TTAACATCAGGTGGAGTGGAGTCATTTGCCTGTCATGTATAAAAAAATAAATAAATAAATAAATAAACAACGTATTTGCTTTTTAACCGACTTCAAAAAGGAGGTTCTCAATTCGAATTTTTTTTGTGTTGAATTTTTTTTACGCGATTATTTAGTAAGTATTGACCCCATTTAATTTTGAAGAAAATATTCCACCGCTGAGGGTGGCAATCTAGGGGATGAATCCGGTTTCGCGCACTTTCCGGTACCGATTTCAATAAAACTTGGTTAGATGTAATTCCACGAACTTTTTAGGTCTGTTTTTTTATAAAAAAATTATAATGATTAAATTTGTATTGAATGATATTCAATCATTTTTTGTGAAAATACTCCACTAGTTTGTTATAATTATTAATTTAAAGATTGAATACTTGAGACAATCCGGCCATACTCGAACCGACGTCTTGTAGCAAATCGTGCCAGAAGCGACTGGCACGGTTTGCTAGAACACATATTTTATATTTATTAGTTGGCATAGCGATGCCAACATATAAAATAAATAATCATAATTATTGTGTTAACTTTCGAGATACGGGCACGTAAACTTTTTGTCTTTGTGTCAATGTCAATTAGGGTGATTTTGCTTAACAACAAAACTTAAAGTAAATAAACTTTTCGTACAAAATTCTCAAATGTGTTTGTACGTACAGCTTCTTGATTCACTGTATGAACACAATACCTTCTGTTACGACGGCAAAGCCGTTGGAGTCTTCTATGCCAATATAAAAGTGCAACAAGAGACGTGTGCTTAGGGCGATTGCTGTGTGATTACTGCTGCTTTTACGTCTTTTAAACGCATGAAACTAAATCGTGTGAACACCGCGCTGTCAATCCGACTATAATCGAATATGTTAAAAAACGTGCAGGACAATACCGTGTGAACCAAGCTTCAGTGTACTTGTTCGATCAGTTGAACAGTTTCATGCAAAGCACATAAACAAACAAAGGCAGGGAGAGATTGGAGTCATTTGAAATGTGGTGTTGGAGGCGAATGTAAAAACAAAATGGATTGAGAAGACATCAAATGAAGCAGTTTTGAAGAAGACTAAGGAAGAAAGTACCAAGTTGATATACACAACTGCGATCCGGTTTTGAATGGTTGACGGTGCTGGTGAAATTACGAGCTAATGGGACTTGTCAACTTGTGTCTCAGAGTGATGGACGCAGTAGAAGTGCCCTTTAGATCTTTGTGATATAAAGCTAGTCATTTTCAGTCACTTGTTGTGAAATTTGAAATCAGTATTAACTGGCACATCTGTTTCTACACTAACTGAAGCATTATCCATATTTACATTCTATTAGTTTAATCTTTTAATCTATAAGATTTCATTTAAGATAGTATTTATTAATGAAAATGTTTTGTTCTTTTACAGGTAATGACAATTTCTTCCTGAACTTTTAAGGTAAACATATTAGAACAAAACTTGTTGTTTATGATGTTAGTAATGCAGTCCTGGAGGTTGTTAGTATTTTACAAACAACCCTGGATATATAGTAAATATTGGTATTGTAAGGGAAGGTACGTCCCAAAGGCTA
Source organism: Hyposmocoma kahamanoa (assembly GCF_003589595.1). Classification (NCBI taxonomy): domain Eukaryota; kingdom Metazoa; phylum Arthropoda; class Insecta; order Lepidoptera; family Cosmopterigidae; genus Hyposmocoma; species Hyposmocoma kahamanoa. The sequence continues at coordinate 1,399,984 of NW_020653561.1, read as the reverse complement.
CGTTTCACGAACTTGTCGTAAACATACACGCTCTATGTACTCGTATTGACATATAGGCATAGAAACATCGACGCAGAGAAAGTAATCCTAGAGGACACAAGTATCTATCACCTCAGGGCCGTACAATGTAGGAGCAATATTAAATTAGTCCAACGCCTTGCTACATGCAGTGCTACCTCAGGGAATTACACAAGCTTAGAGAATTACCGTACATCTCTGTGCCAAGTTAGAAGTGCAGGTCGAAAAAGGCAATGTTATGCTTTGTTTGTTAACTCCTAAGTGAATCTGGAGGAGAGCGTTTTAGTTGGCTGTAAAAATAGATTTGTTTAAATTCAATGTACATATACATTTCATGCCACGTGAGAATTAGAATTGCATATGAAATTACGTTGTAGAAAGTTAGCTACTGAAAACGTAACTGCAGCTGCAGTTACGTTTTTGCTTTTCGAAACACTTTTATTTAATTTTGAAAATGAAGTTCGAAATTGAAGTGTAATTGTTTTTTGGCGCCTTTTTGTGATCTATTTTGGTTATTCTATCATTGTTTTTCTGCGGTTTTCTTGCCTTATACTGCTGTATACCGTTTAGTAAACTGTGTTAATATATTTTGTCCTTTCTTCTTATTTCACATTCATACAGCTCACTGCACAAGGAGTTGCGTAAAATTTACTAGAGAACTAAAGAGATAGAGACAGAAGAGGGGAATGTTAGTTTGGGGCTATGGATCGATGATAGCCAGAATAAGCATTAGGAGGAGCGATCTTGATAAAATTTATGAGGTTGTTCCACAACAAATCATATTTACTGAGAGCTAGACTTAGGATAAATGAAGATTATTAAGATAAATTAGATCGCACAGCCTACATACAATGTAAACGTTTATGAACTACTATTTGACCGCGAGAAAGCCCGATATTTACTACTTATTGAATAATTATAAAAGGATCGAGCCCTTAGGTTTTCGCGATTGTTACATATAGGAAATGTGCCCGTGCCCAGCAGTGGGACGTATACACAGGGATGATGATGAAATCGCGTATATTTGTTTTTCAAACAAACCGTGACCATGGGACCTGTAATGGGCCCGAAATGTTGGTTTGTTTGAAAAAACAAATATACGCGATTTAAATCCGGAAAAATAGTTTCATTTCCTAAATTATATAATCTCAGTACAGAGTACTAAAAAACCGACCTCAAAAGCACCTGGAATTACGTCTATTTGCTAAGTTTCATTGAAATATCCCCGTAGTTCGCCGCTATACAGGACTTGATACTGGAGATAATAAAAATAGGTTCTCACTACGACACTACTCAAAGTATATCGAGGGAAAAACACCTTGAATTGGAGAAATAGCAAAATCAACTAAATAATTGCTAAAAGTAATTGCTCCTAAATTAAAGTTAGGCGCTATTTATAAAAATGAATCTTCATGCGTGAACAGCCACCCTATGAGGTGGATGATTTTCTTCAAAATGAAATGAGACCACTATGGAAATACCCCCTTTCCAACAAAAAAAGAATCATGAAAATCGGTTCACAAATACCGGAGTTATCGCGTAACATACATACAAAAAAAAAACAAAAAAACATACAGTCGAATTGAGAACCTTCTCCTTTTTTGAAGTCGGTTAAAAATAATCCGAGTTGTTGTACTTTTTTTATATGATACTAAGTGAAGGGACGAACGAGTCGCGTGCTTGATGGTAAACGACACGCCGATCCATAGCAGTCGCAGTGCCACTGCGTGATTTAAATTGCAAAGATTTCAGAGACATTAATTTGGAAAATGAACTTCTTTAAATTGTTTGATCTGGCCGTACTGTGTAGTGCCCCGGTGATCATAATACAGGAATTCACTGTTTGCTTATTATTATTAAAATACAGTTCACAATCCATGGACAAATACATGGGAAAGATATTAATAATTTATCCGAAAACACAATCAACGAAAACACCGAATATCGTAGATTATCACTGAATCATACAATGTAATTAATTCGCCCGCCATTACGAACCCACTTACCGTATTAGATTCTTATCTTCTAGCAATAATGCAACTTCACTCCGTAACGACAAGAGACAATCTATCTTTCTCGCTTGCACGTGTCCCTTGTTAATTACTCTAGCTCTGTCGTAACTCAATCTTAATAGAGTTGACTTGTCATCAAAATACGGAATGCGGTTGATTTTTCAACGCGAAAGGAACAGCTGCTCTCTAGGCAGTGTTTTGCAACGGCAGGGAACTTGTCACGTCGGATAAAATTGTCAGGCGTTTTATACCAAAAACTTATGTCATTGATATTATATTAGTAGCTGCAGATATAGTTCCTTGTGGAAGAGTTCGTGCACAGAAGCATTGCCCTATTTCTGCCGCCAAGCTGTAATGTGAGCTGTAATTAGTCACCTTTACCTATGCTGCGTTGGTAACAAACAACACAAAAATTGGCTTTTGTATCGCCATTCATCGTAGTAAACTAGAAATAAACTTTAGTAATAACGATGGGTCCTAAGTACAAATCAAACTAACAATTTGATCATTTTCACTTTTATGTGGGAAATAATTTAGATTTACATTTATTTATTATCTTGTAAACTTTACATTATTATATACAATATTTTGTACTACGAGAATCATTACAAATAGTAATACATAAATGTTACATTTCAAAAAATTACAAATATCCAATACAAGTTTTATACTATGTAATTTTAACATAGTTAATGTAGTTAAGTGAAATAATATAGGAACATATTAGCGTTAAAATAAATCAAACGTATTCATGGAAACCTCGAAATTCAAGTTCATGATGTTTCTATCATAAACGCCATCCCAAACATGCTGTAGCAATCTACTTCAGGTCTTTACGATTTAAAGCTCTTAGAGGCGTGTTACTTACCACTATATAGCCTCACACGATTTGTTCAACGTATCATTTGAATAGAATACGTAAAAGAGACCATGTTTCATCGTGTCTAGTCGACAACAAACGACTCAATAACGCCAAATGTAGACAACTAAAATTAGCTTGCTTTGTACAATCTTCAAATAGGTTTAAGGTTCCGATTTACCTCGTAGAAAACGTATCAAAAAGCTACCTGTCTATACTTTGGCCAGGACTTCGGGTTGATTGAAGTACGCCCCTTCCAAGGTTTGCAATAATCTTCCCCGCCTGGGCGAAACTGTCATATTTTCTCATCGTGTACTTTCGGTAAGAAAAGTTTTAACTGATTATTGTCTAGGCAAACTTTGGGAGGTTTTTTTTACAATATCAAGTGACGGCACGAACAAATGGAATGGAATAAAATCTGAATTATTACAAATCAAACATTTTGGTCGTACCAAACCGAACCAATAATTTTCTGTGTAATTGTACATCTGAATAACTGATTTACAATTAATGAATATTATATCTATATGATTCATGACTTTGTGCTAAGTATTTAATAATCTGCTGGAATTTTTAGAACTGTGTTGATGTGTGTGTTAGTTCTTTTCTTTTTGGACATGTCAGGCTATAACAGAATATAAGCGGCGTCAAGAAACACTCCGCCATTTTGTTGAAATGCAGACCTTTTTAACCGACTTCGAAAAAAGGAGGAGGTTCTCAATTCGTCTGTGTTTTGATGATATGATGACAAATTAAGGTATGAATTCGATTTCAATAAAATTTAGCAAAATAATTCCACGAACTTTTGAGGTCGGTTTTTTTTTGTGTGTTAGGTACTAAAGTCTGTAAAGTAGCCCATTTATTTATGTGTGGTTGAGATAAATAAACGATTGTATTAATTTTATTAATCACAAGAAAAGTTACAAGCTTTTAGCGATTCACCAATAAATTTTATCTAAATAACAAACTTCAGTGTCTCATATTTGTTGAACAGCACCATAAGTACATATTGACCTGGCTTAGTTGTATCGCACACCTGGGCGGAAACACCTGGTCCGGCCGATGACCCTTGAAGATGCAATTCGCTGCACCGATAAAAGGTTCGATTTGTTGACTCGAAAAGATTTATCTATTTATTTAGGATATTCCATTTAGAAAACTACTACACATCACTGAACTTGTCAAATGTAGGTAACATACACGTAAAACAAGAATGTTGTCATTAGAATTAATTCAAGAAATCTTGTCTATTATAGCCTGCAGGCTATCAGTGCAAAAAAGCTGTAACCCACATTAAAATGTTTCTACTATAGGATTTAATTATTAATTTTTTTTTCTAAATGAAAATAACATCCAAATATAAAATAATTATGCCCTTTAGTATCATTTAAAGTAACCTTATACAAAAAAGCCTCATCATCATCAAACCATTTATAAGTCCCACTACTGGGCACTGGTCTGTGCGGGGTTGAAAACTTCGTACGGTTTCCGAGGTTTATTAACCGTCATCACGATACTTTCCTTAATCGAAAAGCCCATGATAATTATCAAATTAAATTTTGCGAAAATCATTGGTGCGAAACCGGATTGAAACTCACGGCCTCTGCTTGAGAGGCGGTAAGTCAAAACATTAGGCTACCACGGCTTCAGTGAAATATGATTGAATTTAAATATTACACAATAAAAATAGGCTTCATAATGCGTAACACTGAGGAGTTTCTAAGCCCCAGAACCAAAATTTTGTTTTACAAAGCGCTTGTAAGAAGTCTCCTAGGGAGTGCTTGCGTTACTTGGAGCTTCTCAAACGCCATTCATTCTCAACGTATCGAGAACATCCAGCGGGCCTTCACAAGACATCTTGCTTTTTCAATGCCGAATTGTTCACACCGTCAGCGGTCTTTTGGAATTTTACAGTATGTGTTCACTGCGGGATCGTCGAACTACTCTGGGGATCATGTTCCTTTCCAACATTATTAGAGGATGTAATGAGCTTGTGGAATCTCTCCTATTCTCAGTCCCTTATAGTTATCCTAGACAAAAGGTACGAAGGATTTTTTGTATTCCCCCGTGTAGAACTAACCTGGGTTGGCACTCGCCAATTAACAAAATACTATTGGAATACAAAATCCTCACCGCATCTGTCAATGTAGACATTTTCCATGACTCGCAACTGCGTCTCAAACGTAAGTTTTTGGGCTACTTCATGGAGTGTCTTGTTAATACTGAGTCTAGATGTACTAGTACTGTGCGTAAACTGGCAAATTTATTTTAATTGTTTTTTTTTAATATCTTTCTATGTTAATAACCTATGTTAGTTGTTAAGTAAATAGTATTATGGGTCATTACATCAGACCATGACCGGAAATGCAATATACAATATGTTGAATGTAATAATGTACTACCTGTTGATGTGCCTTAATAAATAAATAAATAAAACACTCGGAATAGATAAGCAGATACTTCGTAAAGCCTGCGATTGTACAATGTAGTTTTTTCGCTGTGTAGCGTAAAGCGTATTGACGCAAAAACAAAGTTTAAATTTGTTTTTTTTTTAGAAAATACCCACTGAAAGTAATATTATGTCGTCATAACTCACGGTTATCACCGCACGTGCCCCGCAACCAACGAAGAGCAAAACGCTATATAACGGAATACAGTTTTTTCGCGAAAATACCCATTTTGACCAATGTTTGATACTGTCGGCTAAATTCGTAAGCCTCGTAACCGCCATTATTGTGAACTGTTGAGTAGGTACAAAAACAGAAGTACTAGATGTGTGCGTTATTATATGATTAAGTATGTATACCTAGTAATCTATCACAAACTCGAATTTTTTTTCGAATTTTCATTACACCGAAAACCGAATAATGAAGCCGTTGATAATTTAGGATATGTTGGATGTTTATCGCAAGGACACGATTAGGTTCGGTTACGTTACGTTGAGGTTAGGTTTAAAAGAAAAAAACATTTTCCTCTCAAAATTACTTTCGAGCTTATGAAAATTCGAGCTAACGTTACTTCTGGAAAATGTCATTTCGGAGTACTGATAGGTAACCAGTATACCTTTATTTTATAACTAAAAGAAGATCTTCTAATTATTTTTAGTTTTTTAGAAGAGTAAAAGAAGGAATTCCTACAAAAACGAAGTTACGAGGTTTTTAAATTTAGACGACGACACGCTTCTTTTTTAGAACACTGTTATTATTCAGAATTTTCCATTTACCATGTTCAAAACTGTCGTGAAATAAAAACTTTAAGTTGGGATGGTTACTGAAAGTTACTAACTACCATAAACCAAGAAAATACTAAGGACCTTAAGCCTAGCGCTTCGTTTAAGCACTGTAAGAATAATTCTTGCAATAGCTGCTCGGGATGATATTAAACTCGCCAACGCCAATTCCGTATATCAACAACTTTCCTAATTGATTTAAAAATGTTATACCTACTGGTATAACCTAATAACCTGGCTGAGTGAAGACAAACTTTCGTAGATTTCTCACAGATGGCGCTACGCCAAAAAAGTCCTTATAAACCATTGATTTACAAATAAATGGACGACGGGTCTAATACAAAAACCACAAAAAAATGTCCCAAGTCAACCTATTTAAACGCAGTGACATTTAAAGGAATATGAAAAAGCTAAAACGTTGAATTTAAATTGTAATGTCATCGCAGTACTGTCTAATTTTGCTTGCTTCGCAACAAACAAACGAAGACTAAAGCGTGAATGACGCTCTGTATATGATTTTAACGTCCTTAAAGTTCGAACACTTTTTAGCGCGGGCCCGACGTCCATATAATTGTAAGTCAATGTTATAAACCAAACATAAAGAACTGTAACAAGCACATAGAAATTCGTTCCGGGGCTTGGTTGGCATAGCGTCTGACACGGTTTGCTGGAAGACGTTGGTTCATTTAATAACGCAAGCAGTAGAGCTCCTTGTGAAAGAGTTAATCCAGGGTATTACTGCCACCTTACCTATTTCTGCCGCCAAGCAATAATGTCAGCATTAGTGTGTTCCGGTTTTGAAAGGTAAGGTTCCTGGTGAAATTACAGGCATATTGGACTTGTCAATGTCTCAGGGTGACGGGCGCAGTGGCAGCTCTGAGTGGCACTGTAACTGTTATGGACAGGCGTGTAGCTTACGCACGACTTGTCCATCCCATCACTTGACGTTATATTAAAAAAAATCTCGAATTTTTTTCTTTATATTTATAATTATCATAACATGGTAGTCAAACATCGTGTACATTCAATAAACTTTAAAAAAAAGTATACCGTTTCAGCTTTCTAGATAACAAAAATCCATAGGAGTCCAAGTGTTCCTTATAAATAAACAAAAGACAATGGTATAATAACAGCTTATCGAAAATATTCCTCGGTTCTATTAATTCCTCATACTTCGTTACAATAATGACCCATTGTCTTTTAAGTTATGTAAGTAATCTATTATAATATATAGTTATTAATATGTCGTGTTACCGTACGAGACAAATATCATCGTAATAAAAGTATAATTCCGACATACATGGGCCTATTTGATATCAAACCTTTTGTCCGATATCGAGACCTTTTGTTTACTAAACAATGCTATTGTTTCTGAGGTAAATAACACCACGAAAACTTTCATGCGAAAAAACCGGAACACGAACAAACATGTATTAAAATTCTATTGCTGAAAATGAAAAAAATCTTTTGTACGATTCGTTTTATGGTACATTTTGAAATAAGTTACTTGATGTTATTTGCCAAGTTTGATTGACATTTTAATACTTGATGAGTTACATTCTTATTTTGATTTGTGTCATAACCAATGGTCCGAAAAAAGGTGTTCCACGTATTATATAGATACATGCTTAGAATAATAACGCATAGAAACCTAGCCCGCACACGCTAAGTGAGGCAAATTGAAGCGCGCCCAATGGGCCTACACGAGCCACCTCAATGAGTCATGTCAAGGTCAACTTGCACCGCGAACAGCTCCAGAATTTTAGCTAAAAATGACGAAATGTGCGGTAAATGAGTGTAAAAATACGTCAGACAAACATAAAATAGATACTAACATCACATTCCACAAGGAAGTAACGCGCTCAACTTGTATTTTTCTATAAATATTCACTAAAACCGAAAATTAACCTACTACTAAAACTAGCCTACATGAATTTGATTTTTACCTCACTTGTGACAGTTCGTTTGATATGAAACTATCATTTTATGCGTTATTATTCTAAGGATACGTGTATAAGTATATACCTACATAATTATCAGTTTAATACTGTATTAAACAATAAAGTCCAGGCATTTACCCCAAGTGGTCCTATAAAATAGTAATAATCATTTATTTCCAATCACAATGGCAAATCTTAAAATAGGTCCATACAAAGGCTGAAATGACAATTGACCATATGTGTGTGTGTGTGTGTGTGTGTGTGTGCGCGTATGCGTGTGCGTGTGTTTGAATGTAAATGGGTGCAAATACGTGTATATATCGAATGCCTTGAAAACAGTTAAATTACGTGAAGTTGAGTTTTACATGACGATTAATAAGCGCGTCCTCTCGCTTGGCAAATTTTGATGGGGGTTGTGATGGAGCGAACCAACGTAAGAATAATGGAACCAAAAGAAATTCGAGAACGATTCAAAATTTTAAAATAAGTGGCCAGGAACCTGTACCTAGATAAAAAATAAAAAGACAAAAATTGTAGATAAAAAGATGGGATGAAGGAGGTCAGCATCGTCACAACAAGATTTAACACGCATGTACATTCATCTTCAAAACACCCTTATACGTTTGAAACTTTCAGTACGACGTCGTCTCACGGCAGAGTTACATTTGCAAGCTAATGTACCTACAAACCGAGCTGTCAAGTGTAAGCTATTCCGTTTGGGACCAAAATTGGATTTACATATTCGCAAGTGAGAGCCTGCTATGTATCTGGGTCATTCCCGGTACACAAGGAAATAATATATCTGACAGAAATTTTAACGTAAATGTCGTGTTAAGTCTCACTAAGCGAAACTAAGACATGATTTTGGGTTTAATTTAATATTCAAATAACAATCACAACAATCCTACTTTGAATACGATAGCTATTTAAGCCTCAAGATTACTCTAACATGAGATATACAAGACATAAATCAAAATTTAGAAACTTCGACGACGCATTCTATGGTTGCGACCTCTACACTAAATGGGAAAAGACCTAATGATCTTTTAACAGCTCGACATTTGTCCATCAAACATAGCAAATAACCGTTCTGAGATCAGTCCGTCTGTTTGAGAGCTACAGATGACATACAGAAGGGGACGGGGATCCTCTACCTACATTGCACGGTTTTACCCGTCTGGAGAGATGGGTCAAGCGAGTCGCGACCTCCCTTCTCTAGCGCGGGAATCCTGGTGGAAACCGGGGTGGTAGGGGGCGTCGTAGTGGTGAATCTTCGTGATCCCACGGCGTATGCAATACCTGGCCTAGAGGGTAAGCCGGGGTATTAATGGATATGTCCTCCACGTTGAAGGTTTAGTACACACATAACCCTTGAATATCCCCGGGCTCGAGGGTATGCATAAAGTATTTGCCCCCTGTAGACAAAAACAAAAAACTTATACAGACACAACCAACAGACAACGGCTCCAGTAACTCTTTTGCATCGGGAGTTAAAAATGCTCTTCATTATTGACTGGGCTTCGGCAACCAGACTTGAGCTAATTGGTTCTTCCGTTTGTTCCTATATGTGAAAAAGAAAGAAGCCTGTCAAGAAATAAGACAGTTTGTTCTTTTCCGGTGTCGTCAACCCGTGATGAAAACCATAAATCATCGACACAACTGCTCTAATCTGATTTTATTTCGGACATTCATCCATAAGAGTTAGTTATAGAAGATTTAAAAATAGGGTTGGTATAACAAATAGTTATTATTTTATTGTATACATCAATATGCATTGGGGTCCAGTACTCATGAAAAGAACCGTGAACCCTGAATTCAATGACACTCAGGAGGTTGTTACCGTTGCCACTAATCCGGCGCATTAGGGAAGCTCCTCTTTTTCGAACCATAGCATCAAGACGACAGATGGTGAACATTCCCTACGCACTACAGAAGTCAGCTTCCTGAATATAATTTTTACAGAACTCGTTGGCAGTAGGTAGTAATTTTGAGGTGTTACGTTTTGTGATGACACGCTTTGGTATCTTTGCCACTTTTCTTGAGCCTCTCTTTCTGAAAACAAAATCGTATTATTAATCCTATAATATTTAAGTCTACTTTAGTAGCAGTAGCTTCTTTGTGAAAGAGTTCGTCTAGGGAAGTACTGTCACCATATCTATTTCTGCCACCAAGCAGTGATGCGTACATTATAAACTACAGGCACATGGGACTTGTTAACTTTATGTCTGAGAGTGACGGGCGGAGTAGCAGAAACCCTCAGATCTTTGCGATTAAAGCCTGAGTCGCCCTGCAATTGTTATAAATAGACGTGATGCTTACCACCGTCCTTACTGCGGCATCTACAACATTAGCCCGGAGAGCTAGTGGAAGATGTGCTAGATATCCTGGTCCCACCAGCCACTTAGGTCATTGGGAACTGGAGAGACGCCGTTTTTCGGTATCGGGAAAAGAGCGTGCCTTACAGCTCCACTACCAATAAGGAGATTTCGTAGTGGACTTTAGAGTTGACAGCTTAGCGGTAGCAACCGTTAGTTGTACAATGCGCAATAGGCAGTGAGCATGCCTTTGCTCCGGTACACCCGGGGCAGCTCACCCAAGACACTAGGCTCTTGAAAACCGCATGAAGTCGGTGACAACGGTCTGTGACAACCCTATACACTGGCTGATCTGGGGTCAGAACCTGAACTTATAAGGTTCCTTGTTACAGTGCCCCGTATAGCTAAGAGTCACGCTAAACAAAACTTATGTAGAAAAGATATGGGAGCTGTCATTACTGCTGTTCCACCATTTAGAAATTCAGAGCATTGCCCTTAACACCCAAATGGCGGTAAAAAATTAGAATTCCGTTAAACTAGACAGCCAATCTGATTCTTAACAATCGGGAAAGCAATTCCCACTGGAGCATATAACAAGGCAGCTGTAACAAGAAAATCCGCATTCGATATGAGACGAAATGATGACGGGCACCGCGGTCGTAAAATTGTAACGACTCACAGATTGGGAGATTAATTGGGACCTTCTGGGATTTAAAGGGCCGCTGTAGCCACGTTTGTTATAGGTTGTAACTGCAGAATTACGAATGAAAAAAGCCCTTTTTATTTGATACAAAAATGCACAGCAAAACAGTTACTCTTTAGCACAAATTTTCTTGAGAAATCCACTGTTGCTTCAGTATACGTTTAGATTTTTCTAGAAAATTAAACTTTTTGTAATTATTTGCCTTACCTATTTCTACTGCCAAGTGCCAGAAATGTAACCACTACTGCGTTCCGGTTTTTGAAGGGTAAGGGTGCTGGTGAAATTACAAGCACATGGGCCGTGTCAACTAATGTCTCAGGGTGACAAGCGCAGTGGCAGTTGTAGTGTGAAACTACGGATCATCTTCATGTCTCTTATTATACGTCTCCTAGGAAACGCCCATACTCTTCCTGATTCTAGAGTTCTAACTATTATTTACTATAATATTAGTGTCTAAATTACTTAAATTTGCTATCATAAACTATTTCTTGCACTTTGACAGTTTACTTACTTTTCATGTCTGATTTCCAGACCTTGTCATATTCTATCGTACTGATAGTATCTCCGAATTTTGCTATTGGTTTTTTCAAATGCAAAATTTCGTACTATTTCATCAATTTCACTTTATAAACATATTTATTTCGTATTTAATATTTTTATGTGTTGACTTGATTGACAGATCTGTTACTCCTCTGCAATCTATTCTTCCATAGATCATCCTATAAATTATGCCTTCCTTTGATATGCAATCTTGGCAGAAGAAGCCCTACCGTTCCTGGCCACTCGCATTTAGGCTCCTCTCTACCATTTGCTCGTGATTCCTGTACCGACCTTCAAGTTATCTGGTCAGAACGAAATACACGATGCCTCGCTTACGCGTCTTCCTGAACTAAGTTCCTCGGTTCTCCACCTAAACCTGCAACTGAAGTCAGCGCTGCATGATCGTCGCTGTTAGCACAAACTCTGAAGCCAGTACTGCATGACCGCCGCTGTTTCTACGAGAACCTCGCCGCTTTCTGCCTCCACGCTGAACCCGCTGCTCTCCGGCTCTACAGCTCAGCCCTCGGTCTCCAACCTTGGATAGGGTCCGCAACTCCGTGTATCCAACTTCGATCTTCTTCATGTATACACCACACCACTCTACTCTCCTACATAACACTCTCAGGTTCTTTTTGATGTAAACTTATTGTTATACTTTATCATTCTCCATCCTTTGATTGCATACCCTCCTACCTCTCCCTAGCTTTCCACCCCGACCTTCTAGCTCCTCTACCTCGACAAAGCGTCCTTCAGATCTTTGCGATTTAAAGCTCTGAGTAGCCCCGCAACTGTTATAGACAGGCGTATACTTGCACACGACTCATTCGACCAGTCACCTGGTATTTCAAAAAAGTGCAATGGAATTGAGAGCTTCCTCCTTTTTTTGACGTATTAATGCTCTCTTATTATTTATCATACAGAAAAAAACATTCTTTTTAACATAAATTACGCTTTCATAAATGCCCGCTGGAGTAAGAATGTTAATTTGATGCCATCTGCACTTAATATAGAAGAAATTAAATTACATATTTTCTGTTGATAGAACATTTTCGTAAACGAAAACTGAATTATCTGTCCCGGATACATTAATTAAATTGTATTCAACAAAGTTATCTCCAAAAAGATTGTATCGGCAGATGTTTTCGTGCTGTAATCAATCACTTACTTGATCCGATATCGGGTGCGGCAGATCATTATGTAACATTCGATTAGGTTGTAAATAAAAACTGTTTAAAATGTTCATAACTCGGTTTTAAGAGATGTAGGTCACTTTGACGTCAGGGTTTATAGTTAATTATAACGATCGTAACAGACAGTTAAAACATTATGCTAACGAATTGCCAAAGAAAATGTACTTACAGTTTATTTGAAAGCAGAAACAAAGTACGAGATGTTGTGTACATAAAAATTGACAAATCAAAGAAAGTAAGTACATTTTCATTTAGAATTTCATTATAATAAAAAAATTCTGCATAAAATACAATTTAGGGAAGTTAAGCGACATCTTGAGGTCGTCAATCTTAGAGTTTAAAAACAATGTATTAAGTAATTCCCAAATTAAAGTATAATGGCAACTTTGATACGTGGCGGTGTCTTTTTTCTCTTGCAAATCCCAGTTTTTTATTTATTTTAGTACCTATTGACGAAGTCCAGTGCTGATTTTTAATTAGAAATATCAATGTAACATTTATGTTAAGATGTAATAAATGAATTAAATTCAAAGAACAAATTCAAATAAATTTAAATTTGAAATTTTTAAGAGACTATAGTGTCGTGCCGATTATGCCCTCATACCCGGTTTCGGAATAATCTCCCCTGTGTATGTTAATATAGAGATAATATTTTTTATGAGTGATTTTAAACAAAAAGTAAACAAACATGTCACTGACCCAACCATTGACGGTTTAGCCAAAGGATGGCCAATTTTACTGCCAACTACAAATCAATTAATTAATTCATCGAATCGATCTGTTTAATTGAGTCGTACTAGCGGTTTTCATTACATAACCTATAAAAGCATATTTAAAATTTCCGAAATCTTAATTTTAAATCCTCCTACAAATCTTTACACTTAGATACTTGTTCGATTGCGATTCTAATTTTCGATTTACTAATCGATTACAGAAACTTTAATTGAATGAACTGAATGTTTTTTTTTCCGTACAGCACTATCCAACCATTGACTATTCATACATTTTTAATTAAAAAATTACCTCACTTTTTGGCTACCTTTTTTCAAATACGATTTTACGATGTTATTTAAATGAATATTGTTGCAAAAAGTGATGAAATGTCAAGTCAAATTCTTCGAAATATAAGTGAAAGCGTTCGAAATCGATTTATTGAGTGAGTACTTTAAGAAATTCAACCAAACCGTTTTGTTACATTTCATTTAAAATGGATTAGAACAGACTATACATACGTGACTCATGATTTTTTTTTCACCATAATAAAAAAAAAATTGTGCAAAAGTTCATAATCTTTTATTGCATAGAACACGTGTTTTCCTTATCGTTTTTATGCCTCATAAAAACTACAATATTTTTCTCATATTCCAAAGACGGGATTATCCGTTAAGGAGTTATGTTGTTAATTTTTCGCACAAACGTTCCATCCACAAGGCCTTTTATTTGGCTCCAGTAGAAAAAAGCTTCAGACAGTAAGTTTCAAAGCTTTTTTTCAAAAGACTGAAGAATTATTAAATTTAAAGACGGATTTTTGTCATCCAAGTACACAGAAGCTGGAAATAACCTTTAGTAAAGTTTTTGTTTCACTATAGTTTTGAACCTCGTGAATGGCAAATTTTAAATATCACCCGGAATTTAACGTAGAAACGTGTTCATTGCCCCCTAAATAAATTTGTGACCGACTTAATCAACTTCGAAAAGGTTCTCAATTCGTTTGTAATTTTTTGTGTGTTTGTTACCCGATTACTCTACTTATTTGCGAACCGATTTAGAAGATTATTTTTTTGTTGGAAAGAAAGTACCTCAGTACTCATTCCTTTTAAATTTGAAAAGAATATTCTACCTGTAAGGCTGCCAAGGGGATGAATATGGTTTCTCGTATTTTCCTGTAACCGATTCCAATAAAATTTGGTAAACAGAGTAATGCCACGAACTTTTGAGGTCGGTTCTTTTTTATAATTTTTATTCATACCCAATACTTTTACTTATAAAATAAGGGTTCATCAAATGCGCGTAATGTGATAACAAACTTCTAATGCAAAATGACAACAGCATCATCGTATTACTTATTATGTAAGTGATACTGATAAACTAAAACTGGGTCAGTTATCGAGTTCGCACTACGACCTCGGTGTCGAATTGCAATAACATCTCATATTGTACAGATACTGGGTAATACTAGCCACATGCTAAAATCTAGATTGCTAGCCTAGTTGGAAAACAGACCAAAGTTTCGGACCCTTTAGAGGGCCATAATTTTGCCAATTTTCTTGAGACCTGGGTCATTCTAAATCCACCAAGACTTCACTGCAACTATAACAATAATTATTCCGCTGAAATCAAGTTGCAATGGCAGTTGAGTCTGAGTAGAAAGGCAATAATGACATTCGTTCATTTCGTCACATGCCTTACTAAGACTACCGTGGAAATTACTATTAAATAATTTAATCTGTACGTGATCGAATCAGAAATGAGGAGATCTGTAAAAGAACGAAAGTCACCGACATAGATCAAAGGATTAGCAAGTTGAAGTGGTAGTGGGCAGGGTACATAGCTCGTAGAACTGACGACCGTTGGGGCAGTAAGGTTTGCGAATGGAGACCACCGAACCGGAAGACGTTCAGTGGGACGGCCCCCTACTAGCCTTTTGACCGTCACTGACAAAAACGAGTTTCGTTCCGTCAAGCCTATATAGTGAAGTAACATATTATGAATTTCCACCTTATATTAATTCAATTCTCCTAAGTCGTACAAGAACATAACTGAACATAAAAGCAACTATGAATCCATACTTAACTAGGATACAAATAATACAAGGAATATCTGAATATTTATTTATTAATTTCAATTGAAAATTAAAGGGTGTCCTTGACGCTTCAAGGCGTCATTGGCATATCAGCCAAGTTAATATAATATCCTTTAAAGCGTCTACGGCGGTCAAACTGCTAGATGGACGGATGACCTGGTAAGGGCGGCGGGTTACCGACGGATGCACGCCGCGTTCGATCGACTAGTCTGGAAATCTTTGGGGGAGGCCATTCTTCAGCAGTGGATGTCTTCCGGCTGATATGATGACACACACAAAGAAGATAGTAGACTTGGGATTCAGATTGTGATTCTGACGTCATGACCTCCCAGTGAAACTGTCATTTATAGAATTTTCACGTTTCATATCGCACCAGTTGCTTTGATATCAAACTAGGGAATTCCTTGAACAAACTTGTTAGAACTATTTTTTCAAATCCAAATCTTTACAGGACCGAGTTAGTTGTGACTGACCTGTAAAGGATCCGAAATGTTGGTTTCTTTGAAAAAAAAAAACAAATGAACGCGATTTAGATCCGTAAAAAAAACTAAACAAAATCCGTAAAAACGCACGTAATACTTTTTATTTATTTTTGTCTTGTTTCGTTTCTTTCTTTCTTTCGAATTATAATATAATTACTTATTAATTAATCTAATTACATTTTTTATTTATTTTTTTTATTTTTACAATTCCAACGTGATAATCTTGTTCGAACCTATCATTTTCATAAAATATTATTACTGGTATGTGCTACTTACTGATCGGTTTGAAGTTTTACTTTACCACTAAAAAAATTGATACTTAAATATTTACAATATCTAATCAGTTATTCTTTGAATCGGTGCCAGCCATGGCAACTTTTCAAACTTATTGTATAGTATTGGAAACCATTATGGTATTTCTTTGTTTTTATACCGGCAGTGTATACCATCCCTTTGCGGTACGCATTATGAAGGATAAAACCAAAAAACCAAGTGCTACGTGCGAATGAATGGCAAGAACCTTAGAACTCAATATTTCTATAAGAACTCGGTTGTTGACGGTTCGATACCCTGTGGTAGCACGTCCTAAGACTTTAAAAGACCCCCACACTAGCATCTTTCAAGTGTTAGCGTCTTGCCAACGCACGCACAACGTCGATATGAGACGTCCGCGCGGCGTATACACGACGTTCGGCACTATTTAGAGGGTTTTTTACTGTCAATAAGTAATGCTCGACTAAATCAAAAGATCGCGAGTAGACCCCCTCACTGACGCCGCCGCCACGCGGACGTCACTCGTGTCGACGCTTTGCGTACGTTGGCAAGACGTTTACGCTCGAAAGACGCGTAATGTACATTTGTCAATGTAACGTTTTTTTATTATACCAAATGACGGGATGAATAAGATGTGTTTGGTATGCGACATGCCTGCCATGTCTAAGTTTGCAAGTCCCATGTGCCTGTAATTTCACTAGCACTCTGACTCTTCAAAACCAACCAGTTATGTGATCAATGCTGCTTGCCGACAGAAATAGGTAAGGTGGCGATACATACCTGGACGAAATCTTTCACAAGGAGTTTGTTGCGAGCATGGTGGACTTAGACACTTTGTCTCGTGAGCGAAAGATGCTTCTTCTGGCTCAATACTTATCCGCGTTCCATCATAAGGTGGATATTGACATAATGTCTAAAATTGATCTGCTGGTGCCCACGCGTATACCTTGGGGTGATGAGGGTGCGGTGGCCCCGCGCCGCCGGCCGCGGCTCTTACGCAGGCCCGTCACTCGTACGGTACATGCCGCAAACGCGCCTACCGTTCGCGCTAAACGCCTGATCGGGGACATACTCACTCAGTATGATCACATTGACATATTCGTTGATAGCGTTGAATATATATATAGGGAGAGTTGTAAATTTTTAGAATTACAATAGTTTAGTAATACCATAATTAAATATATTTATAATTATCTGTTTATGACATGTAAGCATGTTGGCTATTTAGCTGTAAGTGTACAATGTAAATGAATGAATAAATAAATAAGTATCGAGTTCTTAGGTTTTCGCGATTGTTACACATAGGAAATGAAACTATTTTTCCGGATTTAAATCGCGTATATTTGTTTTTTCAAACAAACCGACGTTTCTTTGTATTCGGAATCGGAATGTTTTCTTTGTAAAATTAAAAATAAGGTATTTAATTAATAACTATTGTAACTATAGTGAAAAAATAGGGTGGTTTGCATCAATATTAGACATAACTGGTTGAAGACTGTACCACCTCAGTCAACCGTGATCATGGGACCTGTAAAGGGCCCGAAACGTCGGTTTGTTTGAAAAAACAAATATACGCGATTTAAATCCGGAAAAATAGTTTAATTTCCTAAATAAATAAGTAATTAAATAAGGAGCTCTACTACTACCAAAACGTCTCGTCTTAAGAAAAATATCATGATGCTTGCCGAAGAAGGTTTACAATCGTCGGAAGACATGTCATGTTTCCAATGCGTATTTAGACGAGGGGCTGATTATGGCCTAAGCTTTGTCTGGGGTAGAAAGGAGTCACTATACTCATCGACATGAAATCGGCTTACACCGATCAGAAAGAGACTTATACCCATGCAATAAAAGCAAGGTAAACATTGTCGACGAAGGACGGACGCGACTCGACTTTCGACGATGTCGAAACGCACATCGTCTTTTTCATTTTATTGCATAAAATTATTGATTCCGGGATTTCACTATGATGTATTATCCACTTCATATGCATCACAAAAGTTTTGGCAAATATACTAGGTCTATCCCGATCACTATTAAAACATTTATACGCGCAAATCATATTATTAACCCTGATATCTTCACGCTACTACAAGCACATTGTCTTGGAAATTGTAATTTCTGTCACTAAATGAAATTAGATCCCTAATTAGATAGCGTATGTGATGTTTCAGATGTAGAGATTGTAGAGCGATGTAATAAAATCAAGTCCTCTGTAACTGAAAATATATCGAACGCCCTTTGTTCCTTACGTGCTCGCTATATAATTGTAAAAAGGTCATGAGTAACTTTTTATGTTACAATTTCAGTTAATGAAAAAATTTATAAAAATATCATGTTTTCACTACCTAAAAACCACGTCAAACGTCTCGTTTTTCTCTGGAGTTTCTAAACTGCACAGAGTTTTGACTTTTTTTCCGAGACATGGAATTGCAGCCGGACTTCTCACCACTTCTTCGTCCTGGATACATAATAAATCTGAGGTTTTGGTAACTTTCTGAAAATCCTAGTAATATGTCTGTCCAATTAGAATGGTAGATTTCCTAATATTTTTCTCGCGTCGGTGAATTCTCTCAAATTCATTATTCAAGACATTCTTTGGATGAATGACGAGCGTATCTTTTGTTAACAACCCCACCCGTTCCGTTGTGCGGTACGATGGGGTACAGACGTCGAGGAATATCTAATTTCATTCCAGACTCGTCGCCGGAAGAGTTAACACTGTTTATACACATTGAGCATCGCTATCAGAGAGCTTGGTTTCAAAAGTTTGGCACAAAGCAAAATTAAGCCAACAGTTAGAGATCAGAAAATAGAAAGTATCATATACGAACGAAAATCCAAGAAATGAATGTAAAGGGTATCATCGGCAGTGGGACATAGAAATGATCATGATGATATTCCTATTGATAGAAATTTCATACGTAAATAAGCATTAATAACAGAGCTAAAAATTAAGATATAAAACACAAGCGCAACATCGCATTACCCTACAGCAGTCGATATCTAGGTCGTACTCATAACACTAACTAAAGTGCGTTAAATTTCTGGTAAGGACCAGTTTCACCAGACTTATCATCACGGAATCGCATTAAACTGGTCAGAAAAGCCTTGAAGTTATTGTAATAAGTGTGAAAAAGATGCACGTTTCGCGTCTGTGGTTCGAGAGGAAACAAAACCAAAGATTTTTCTGGCCAACTCAAATATGACACAAGTATCTGTCAGTGAGAAACGACGCTTTTGTGTACACATTTTATCTTCACACTCAATAATAAAGGCTAAACCCGATTTTGAAATAATCATATCCATATCGGAAATGAAGAAGATCCCATAGTCACGATTAACTGAAACCACGTGACCATGAGACCTGTAAAAAGTCGAAAGCGATTTTCATCTAATTTAATAGTTTCATTCCCAATGTGTAACAATCGCAAAAACCTAAGAGCTCGACACATTTATATCATTGAATACAATAATATAACCCTACGGACTTTGATCTCTGAAAATCCCTTCATACATCCCTCTATATGAGCGTAACAAATGTCTCCCAAGTACAAGGCTAATAAATCGCACAGCTTAATCCCAGTTATATAAAATTTTCATCCTCATTTTACGTCTGTGTTGATATGCAAATTGGTAAGATGAAGAATGATACGCATTTACGTCTTTTCAAGCTTTATGCGTTTAAATTAATTATTGAATTAAATTTTCTGGATAAAATCTACTTGAGTCAGAATTTGTTGCGGCAAACGAGACTTAATTATTATAATTATAAAGACAATACGAAATGCTCTGTGGTCCAAATTCCATATTTCGGGCGATGACCAATTTAACTATACTGATCATGGTTTAGTTAGAGTGAATTGTAGAAAGTAAATGTGTGTATGGGATTGGAAATAATTGAAGTTGTGACGCGCCGCGGCGCGACCCGCCACAAAGCGCCAGTCGATCGTGCGTCTGCTACTACCGTAAGAAACTCCACCGGGTGAGGGGCTGTTGAGAGCTTACTGTTGCGCGTGACCAAGGCAAGTCTTCCGCTCCGCGTAGGAGTTACCTCCCCGCCGTCCGCCTCCAGTGTTAGGGAATGATTGCTGCGCGTGACCAAGGCGCAATCCAAGGCCGCGCGAATCGCTCACCCTTTAGATTAAGTTAGGGTACTAACCCCGGATGGTTAATGAAGTTCTAGTATAAAGTTAAGCGCATGCGTGATTATTGTAGAACCGAATAATAAATGCTCAATGTTAAAGCTTGGTGTTGGTTTCCTTTGTTAGTTATAAAACTTTGGATAATTCCTATAGGTAAACGATAGTGTGCTTATCCCGGCCGCCTCCCGGGAATATGCTACATTACAAAATATAATAGTTGTATGTGTGTGTGTGTGTATAAGTGGTGTGTGATGCGAAAGTGTAAGAATTAGCAAGAAATTCTGAAGGTGTTCTTTATTCTCATTATGGGTTCATCACATTGACTTACAAATAAATGGACGACGGGTCTAATACAAAAACCACGAAAAAAATGTCCCAAGTCAACCTATTTAAACGTAGTGACATGTAAAGGAATATGAAAAAGCTAAAACGTTGAATTTAAATTGTAATGTCGTCGCAGTACTGTCTAATTTTGCTTGTTTCGCTGTCAGTCGAACAAACGAAGACTAAAGCGTGAATGACGCTCTGTATACGATTTTAACGCCCTATAAGTTCGGACACTTTTAGCGCGAACCCGACGTCCATATAATTGTAAGTCAATGGTTCATCATCATCGTTCACTGCTCGACTTCACCCACTGCTGGCTATAGGCCTCCCGTAGTTTGTGCCATCCACCACGATACTGTGATAGTCTCACTCATCTATTGCCCGCCACTTTGACGCTGTCGTCCACTCATCTCGCTGTAGGACGTGTCCACGTCTCGCAATAGGTCCTGCCCAGCTCTATTTTAAGTTCATTACCCGACCTGTTATATCCTGAACTTTAGTTCGAATTCGGATTTTGGAATTCGGAACTCGATTGAGCATGATTCGCTCCAAGGCTCTTTGTGCTACTCTCACTCTGTATACTCAGTTATTAAGTGTGAATGTCCATGTCTTGGTACCGTAAATCATAGTGGGCAAGACTCATTGGTTGAATAAGCGGGTTGGTTGAGTTTACTATTTTAAAATATCGCCATTTGAACTGTCTCCAAACAAAAAGCTTATTTTCAGAAACTTTAATGACCATTTCCCGATTGTTAACTTCAACGTTTAATGACGCTATTAATTACAACGTAAGATATAAAGAATCTGAAAGAACTAAACGGAACACTTCCGTGGATTTCTGTCGTCCAACAATGCAAAAGCTGTATAAAGTTTCACTATGGTTTTGAATCTTCGTAATTGGCAAATTTTGAATATCAACAAGGAATCCTGTTAGGTACTTTATTATTCGGCAGTGGAAGTCTATTGTTGAAGTCTTAACAATAGACTTAGTATTCAATAGCTATAAAACCCACCGTCTAAATTGGAAATTCTGTGATAAGTTCGAACAACCCTAAGTTCAGAAAGCGAGAAAGGCTGGAGACTAGTTGCGCTGATCATGTGGCCAAAGATCTGAGGAGGTGTCATGTTATCTGAAAACGTCCAACTGCGCGAAGTGCAGAGAACAACACAAGACAAGCAGACAGCATCATCAGATGGGAATATTAATGCTGGAAAGAGAGATTTAGCAGCACTTGAACTCCTTTTAAAATTGTTCGTCCAGGGAAGTACTGCCACCATACCTATTTCTACCGCCAAGTTTAAGTTAAGGGTACTGGTGAACTTATAAGCACATGGGACTTGTCAACTTTACGTACGCAGCATTGCCCCTCAGATCTTTGCGGTTTTAAAGATCTGAGTGGCACTGTAACTGTTACGGGTAGGCGTGTCGCTTACCACTTTGCAGATGCACCATCTGTTTTCCCCATCACTTGATGTTATAAAAAAAGACCTACTTAATGTTAAAGTTTATTGAATGTCACGATGTTAGACCGCCATGATAATGTAAAGGTACCTGGCTGAGTGAAGGAATAGATCTCTCAAAGATGGCGCCACGGCAAAAAAGTCGTTAAATACAAAAAACAAAGATTTGCAACAAACACATGGAAAAATTCAAAGGGCCCGGTAGTTCCGTGGCTTAGATGGCATAGCGGATCGAAGGACCTTTTTGTAAGTGTACCTTTGTATTAATAATTGAAAAACGGGCATTACTCTCATTTCGGGTACCGCGTAGTCGGTGTGTTACGCATAAATTGGTCGACTGATGATGTTTGTATTCATTATGAAATTCCACTTAGTCACGTTTGTGGAGATTCCGTTGGGAACTTTCGTAAATAAGCCGGGAATGAGCGGGATTTCGTCTAAGAAATGTTTTTTAAAAAGCACTTTTACTTTTATTTTGATAAATATTCAAACTTTTTGAATGAAACCTCATAATTTCCGCTTGAACTCGGGTAATCAGTCAGACAAGCGATAATGTTGGGCTTTTAATTAAGCTTTTAACCTGTTTTGTTTCGGTGTTTGATCACGTGTAGCGAAGGTCAAATCGATTTTATTGAAAACATGAATTATGATCTATTCATATGGAAAGGACGGATGGTAGCACAATAAGTCAATAACGACATATTTATGGAGGATATTGGAGAGTGAAGCGGGTAAAGGTCGACCTCGGTGGACAAGGACATATCTCTATCAGACTGAGAGAAGTCCTTAACAAATGCCATAGGTCAATACTTCAATAAGTAAATAGTTGTGAAGACAAACTGATGCGAATGGAGGACACTAAAGAGGCATGCTCGTAAAATATGTGAATGACAGGAGGTACACACACTCGTAGCTCCGCACTAGAAAAACCCTGAGTTGCGGGTGCCGTGGACACACACATAGACCACCACAAATTACACCCAAATTCTTAAAAGGAATCAAACCCGGGACCTCTGCATAGCAGTCCAGTATGGTAACCGTTCGGCAGTTGACCTCTGTGGTAGATAGGCTTAATGCCTCATCATCAGTAAACATACTGATGGTAAGCGACACGCCTGTCCGTAACAGTTGCAGTGCCATTCATAGTTTTAAATCACAAAGAGCTTATGGGCACTGCTACAGCGCCCGTCGCGAATGTACCAATCGTTAGAACCAACTTGTAAAGCTACCGTCATGCATAAAAGTGGTTTTGTAATCAAATCCATTTGAAATCAAACCCATTTGAAAATATATATCGTATACTATACGTATTATAAAAAAAACATTGTAGAATTTCGCTTTTTCGACTTTTTTTGTGTTTTTTTCTTTCGTCAAATTTTTTAACCGTAACACGCCTGTCCATAACTCTTGCAGTGCCACTCAAAGTTTTAAATCGCAAACATCTTATGGGCACTGCTACAGCGTCGTCACCGAGACAAGTGGACAAGTCCCATGTGCTCGTAATTTCACCAGCACCCTAAATTTTCAAACCTTGAGTGCAACAATGCTCACATTATTGCTTGGCGGCAGGAATAGGTAAGATGGCCGTACTTCCCTGGACCAACTCTTTCAGAAGAATCTCTATTGCTACTAAAAATATGTATGCCATTATAAACTACTTATCACAATGAATTTTTAGGAAAATGACAAAAGACAGTTTTCCTACAAAAATCCTTGAAACATTTGTTTTTGAATCATCACCCTTAACATGATCTGGGTCACAGATTCCGATTACGAGGACAGAAAAATAGAAACATCGATCATGTTAGGCCTGTTAACTCGGCTAATGATATTCCGGATATTGATGATCCGGCGCGATATCCGATGTTCAGCCTGACCGGATCCGGTTTAATTTGCTCTTGTAATGTCGCCTACTTTTGATAATCCATAAAGTTACGAAGAAAGATAACTTTGTCATTACGACAAAGTTATGAAGGAATTGTACATTGACACTAACTTGTTTTAATTTATTTTTTATATAATATCAAGTGACGGGACAAACAAATCGTGCGCCTGATGCTAAGCTACACGCCTGTCCATAGCAGGAGCTTTAAATCGCAAATTTCACCAGCACCCTTACCCTTCAAAACCGTAACACAGTAATGCTGACATTAGTGCTTGGCGGCAGAAGTAGGTAATGAGGCAGTACTTCCCTGTGCCAACTCTTTCACAAGGACCACTATTGCTAACTTGTTACTCCGCATCACGAAAGCTAAGGGCGCTTTCAAATACGACGCCCATAGAGAGAGAGGAGCGGTTTTATAGATAGCGCAGCAGTCGCGCCACTATCGGTTTTTTATAAAAATCATAATGTGTATTGTGTATGCATTGTGAGGAGAATTGGAGACTCGTCGATAAAAAAATTGTTTGCATCGAAATTTGTAATAAGTATGTAACTACCCTAAATTCTGTATTTGTTGATTGACTTTTAACCCGCTTCTCATCTGGTCGCTATTAATTTTCATACAATATCTAGAAGCGCAGTCGTATCGCACTGCAGTGCTTCTATAAGCATCTAATTTGAAGGTTCATTATAAATAAGAATCTTAATCTGTAACGTACGATCGAATGCACCCACCTTATTCACGCGAACTATAAAACCAAGACGTTAGAACCATCTTGTAAAGCTACCTTCATGCATAGAAGTGTTTTTGTAATGGTTCCAAAAATTTACAATAATTATCCGAAAGCGTTGAGAGGTCTGAGAAAAAGCTTATGCTAAGTAAAAAAAACAGTTAAGAATCGGTACTACTTCAGTTCGAATTAACCCCGTACCACTAAGGTTCATTTTGCTTGGATCGAGCAGCAGGGATGCTGTCTTTAGTTCAGAATTTATTTTTTTTACAAACGAAATCAAAAGCATTTGAAAAGTGTATATCGTATACTATGCATATTCTATTTAATTCAGTTAATATAAAAAATATCATTCTAAAATTTCGAGGCTTCTTTGTGTTTTTTTTTTTTTAATTTTTAAGAATAGTGTTTTCACACGATATCCAAAGTAGTAGATTCAACACTTTCACTGTTATGCAGAATCAACCAAAGTCTAATCAACCATTTCAGGTTGTATAGACCCTTAAAAAACTTATTGACTAATAGAATGTACTATTACAGTGTCCGAAATTTAAATGACAAATCTCTAATTTTAGACATTTTGTACTTATATTACATTCTAGAAATATTAACATTATAATCTCAGTACAGAGTACTAAAAAACCGACCTCAAAAGTACGTGGAATTACGTCTATTTGCTAAGTTTTATTGAAATATGTTCGCCACTATACAGGACTTGACACTGGAGATAATAAAAATCGGTTCTCACTACTCAAAGTACATCGAGAGAAAAACGCCTTGAATTGGAGAAATAGCAAAATCAACTATTAAAGTAATTGCTCCTAAATTAAAGTTAGGCGCTATTTATAAAAATGAATCTTCATGCATGAACAGCCACCCTTCAAGGTGGATGATTTTCTTCAAAATGAAATGGGACCACTATGGAAGTACCCCCTTTCCAACAAAAAAAGAAACATGAAAATCGGTTCACAAATACCGGAGTTATCGCGTAACATACATACAAAAAAAAAGAAAAAAAAAAGAACATACAGTCGAATTGAGAACCTCACCTTTTTTGAAGTCGGTTAAAAATTGATCCGTATAACTATCACCCCGTTTAAGTTACTGACGGCCTTAGGAAGGAGGCCTATGTTAAAAGGCACGCTGAGTTTAGAAATATACTATGGCCTTGTATATAAGGATATAAAATTAAAATAAAACTCAACTCAAAAGGTTTAACAAATAAATAAACAAGCCGGCACAGACAATTGAACCGTTATCTCACAGTGCTACCACCTCTCTCCATTTGACTAACAGGTGAAGAATATTTTTTAACGCTTTTTCGTTTTCAATACGTCGCTTTATTTTTGTGAGAATCAATCCACCCCAGATTAGCACAAAAGCATTCCTCTCGCTCATTCCTTTTTCTTATTGCCACGTATAAGCTGAACGTGTTGTGTGTCAGGTTTCACTTGAAAATACTTTGCGAAGTGTTTTTAAACTAGAGTGTTTATTTCTGCCGATGCCGGTCAAAAATGCTTTATGTTTATGTAATAAGAGCGAAAAAGACGTTGAGTAGACTCCCTTAATAGCATCGCAACCTTCAAGGGACCCGATTTGTAAAGCTGATTCAAGTGACTTTATTCAAAGAAGGATGGCGAAAGCTGACCCGATAATTATAAAATCAACGAAGAGCCGTCGTGGACTTTGCGAGTATAATTTTACGTTTTGGTTTATGCGTAGTTATCAATATATTTTTGTATATTTTTAGAAGTCGGGAATAAACGATGAACGAGCTCCTTGCTTTTTTTATGCTCCTTTGCTGTTTTTTTTGTTAATTCTCCGTTGTGTGTCGTGTGGTGCATTTTATACTGTGTTTCAAATTATAACTGACCTCATTACTAACGTGTGTGTTATTGAGATCTTTTGTGAAACAACTCCTCTAGTTTTGTTAAGATTATTAATATTTGTATTGATCGAACATATAGAAAAAAAGGCTGCGGACTGCGGACTGATCTCAAAGCGATTTTTTTTATTTGCAAGCTTGTTTAACGAGGATTATTCCTGGCTGCTCAGCTGTTTGAAGATCATCAGTTCTTCTCGGTTAGTGTAGGGATCTCTGTAATGAAATGATTATTTATTTTTAACACTGTTTTGTATCGGGTGTTCTTTTAATTTTAATTTAATCAGCTTTTTTTTATATTTTTGATGTGTTATCGGTAATTACTTTAGAAAGATAGGGCAATTTACGCGTAACTGGCATTCGATAATTCCGCGTATCTGACACATGTAGCTAATTTGAGTTTTGCACGCTAGTTAGTGCACGTAGTTATATGATTGGGACCCGCCTTCTGAACGCCAGTTGCGATTGACCAACATAACGTCGGGATTAGCGGAAATCCGCGTATGTCGCATTGGTAAAAAGCGCGTATCTACACTAAACCAAATTTTACAGGAGAGATATTTAACGTTATTACTTTGTTATTTCAATGGCTACGACTTTCATTTTTGCACAGTAAGCATTAATTTATGTTGTCTATGGACTAGTAACAATAGATTCTCGTAAATCACGCTAATTTGGTTGCCACAACATTTACGCAGACTTGGTTTGGCGACTAAATTAGCGAAATGGAAACTCATAATCCAATGGTAGTTACGCGTATTTGTACTATCCCCGACAATAAGCAAAAAATTGAATAACGATTTTGCGTATCTGTTGTCAAGTGCAGAGATGGGATTAAAACCCAATCTTATCTGGTTTTGGCACAGGCGCTGGTTCGTGTCCTGTCAGGTCGAAGGAATGTTTTTTTTGTGTTCGATCTTTGTATTAAACAGAAAATCGATACATTTTAATTTAAACCAATTAAATTATTTTTCCTTGAAACGTTTTCACATACCAACATTGAATGTACATTACGTACGCGTATATTATTTCCAAAACCGTCGAGGCAAATGTTTATTTAAACATTAAACCAAACAAAACCAACCCAATTCTGAAAGGGCTTTTAAAAGCCGACATGTAAATCCATACAGTCCTGTATATGAATAGATTTGACAGCTGCCTACTCGGGACGCCATGTATATACAGGTCGATTTTTACGGATGACGGAGCAATTTACTTTTTAGGGGTTACGTAGCCGAAATAAAAAATAACTAGACACGATTAAATAATAATATTAATAATTAAACAAAGCCGTCGGAACTCAGGGAGAGTTCCTTCGAGATTTTCGGAGTTTATGTGCAAAATTTGAATTGATTGAGCTTTTCACATATATGCACATCAATTTAATGTTGTTCCTAAAGTTCCTTATTCGAATTGGGCCCGCGTGGAAGCCACAACTTTTTTTTTTTTTTTTGGAAGCTACAACCCTAGCCCTCTCAATGTGAGAGTGCCTTTACCCAGCATTGGGACTATATAGGCTAACTTAATACACCGTATTTAATTTCTATGTAATTTTCAGGGACGATGGACCTCTTCCACTACTCTTCCGGCATCTGTCTTTTTCACACATCTTTATTCAAGAAAGTTTAAAAGTGTAACGCTTTTTAAGCACATGTAGTCAAGATATCGACCTTGTCACCTTTGCCTAGACTTCCTATGAATTCTAATACGGATATCATGATAATGAAGTTCAATTTATGGATTATACCATGTGCCATAACTCATAACTTCATACTATAGATCGTAACTCTGAAAAAGGTCAAAATTCCGTCTCACATCTAGATGGCGCTTAATAGCTTGGATGTAGTTTATATTATGTAAATGACTGTGGATTTAATTCCTTTTTAATATTAAATATAAGAAGTCGGTGAAATAGAGAAGAAGAGATAAACGCTCTGGAAATCTGGTGCTGGAGAAGAATGCTTGGGGTATCGTGGACAGACTTTCATTCAAACGCCTCCATACTACAAGAACTCGGCATCAAGCGGCGTCTGTCTACTATGGTACAAACTCGCATCCTGAAATTCTTCGGAATTTTGACTCCATAGAGCGTCTTGTTGTGCAAGGCAGAGTGGAGGGCACTAGACTGCGCGGTAGGTCACCCATTCGATGGACCGATCAAATAAAATCTGCAGTGGGCGGTCCTTTACATGTGTGCACGAGGGAGTCCACTAACAGAGAGAGATGGCGAGATGTCGTGAGGCAAGCCACATCAGCTGTTTACAAACGTACTACGTGATGACCACGGCCACTCTATCATGAAGAAGACAAGAAGTAATTTTTTCTTCCCAATTTTTCTTCTCAATTCAAATATTTAAAAGATTTAAAATATTTTCTGTGATTTCATTTCATGTCAATAGATGGCATTGTGTGTTACAAACTAATTTATAAATTAACGCTGCCTAATATACGTAGATGGCGCTAATCCTAAAGTATATGAAAGATTGTCACTATCCATAAAATCTGTTCAATAAGCGCCATCTAGTTGATTTGTTGTATTATCACTAGATACTCGTCGCGACATCTGGTATACCAATAGGTCCTAAATACCCGACTAAGACAGCGATCTTGTATCACGTTTAGCAGTCCTCTTGAGTAATTGGTCCATGATTATACCCAGAACACCTAACTGAAACCAGTATACTATAGGTATATTTGTTCCGTACATTGGTCCAGTCGGAAGTCGAACCTGAAATTTATTCATGTAGCAGACCTCAGCCATCGAGTTGGTCATCCCGGATAAAACGCATAAGGGTCAGTTACGTAATTGTCTGTCAGCCTCGAACAATAAATGGTCATTCCTCCGTCCGTCACCTTTTCTAAAACGCTTTTGATGTAGATAATATTTTTTGTACAGAACACTACGTCCTTGTTGCCGACTCGGACTAGGCCGAGTTTTTTGTTCGTTTATTGCCTGCGCCTTGTTTATTGTTGTTCGTGTTGCAATTTCATTTTCTCATTTTATTTACGTAATGTAATTTTGAAGAAATGATAAGGGTATATTTTGTGACGAACAATGCCTGCGTATTCTTTCCGTCTTGATTTCGCGTCCTTATTTGCTTAATCGTTTAATCTTGTCACTTTAAATCCTTCCATTTTCTTTTGTTGTACCCTTTTTTTTGCTCCCAAACGCTTAGAAATATTGAATCTCTTTTTAAAATATTTATAAAATGGGTATGGCAGTCCTTGGGATACATACTTATATCCCGACACCATTAATACCATCGCTACGCCCCTTAGAAAGTTATTTCGCCAGCTCCACTACCATCAGTCACTTTATAAATCCTCGTTTATTCTTGGTACTGTTAACCTGGTAATTTTTAAGGGTATTTAAGACCTCGAATCGACATCCAAGTCTACCTCTCCTCTTGTTTCCATCCGTATTTGCTCTTGTGCCGTCAATCTATTGACATCTATCCTTTCTACAGCGACTTAAGGATAAATTCGGGAAATATATGAGTAATAAGTTATCATCAGTATAATAATCAATGACGCTCAACAATCCACTGTTGTTGCCACATCGACAGGTCTTATTACCTTGTCTCATGTTGTCGGTTGACGTTGCGTCTTCCGAGGAAATGTGTTGCTGATTATCCAATCGATCTCTTCATTTTTTTGCAATTGATTTTGCCTTCCTGGCCTTTCACGACAAATTTAGAGTATTTGGTTTGCCGTCCTGCCAAATTGCTGGTATTTTAGTTATTCTTGACGACAAAATGACAAAGCACCAAGAGATCTCTGACACCGAAGTGACAAGGAGCAACGGAAACACCTCCTTTCCGCTTCTCACTACCCCTATCAGCCCACTGTCTATTATAAAGTGGAGATGAGATGTTTCAGTGTAGCCTGTAATGTTTCACTAATTTTAAACGTGGATGTGACAAAAAATCGGAATATCATTGGTTACTGAGCCCAGACTTATGCCGTTTTGGTACACTTTGGATCAAACTTGATTCTCTGTAAATGAATTAATGTAAACAAAGACTCTATTATGGCAACGTACAGAGAATACTGAAGAAAAATTAATAATTCTTTGAAATCTAGTGCATCCATCCAACACTTCCGTTTGTGCTACTTTCTTCTTATTTTTTGTATGATACATATGTACATATATATGGTAATTGATAGCGCATAAAGCACAGCAATTTCTAATGCGTCTCGACGTTCTCAACAGCAACTGAATATACGAGAGTGTACATGGTCGCAGTCGTGCGAAAACTATCGGCGTGACGCGGGCGAGACTTGGCGAGAGCACTCGGAGGAAAGTGTCCAACCGCCATTACACTTACTGAGATATTGAGCCAATTTAAAGGTCCAATTAATGTCTTGGCTGAAAATAACGTCTCAAATCACAGTAATCATCATCGTCGTCAAACGTCCCACTAAGCACAGGTTTCTTCTAAGGACATAGTTGTGAACCTTATTCGTCTTGCAAGTTTCATCACAACATTTTCCTTTTAAGTGTTCCATTATTTTTCTGTATAATATTTATTGACAGTCCTCGTCTGGCGCAATCCCAAGTGAGTCAACAGCCACGTTCTAAGTTCCACGCTAGAGAGGTTTATTCTTATCAGCCTAGATTGGACATAAATTGCTATGGGAGTTTAGCCTTGGGCTACAGGGTTAGCGATAGCGTGTGAAGACTGGTAGCGTTGCAGAACGAGGTTAAGTTAGTCCTTACATCTTTACTTTACGTCGTATGCGGTTGTGGAGAAATGGAAGTCTTGGTAAAAGAATAGAAAAATTTTAGACTTTGTGTTATTCAAAGACATGACTTATGGGAAGACTTCCGAAAAATATAAATGTAAAATAAAGTTTATTTCAAAAAATTCCCACACACACACTTTACACTGAAAGACGTCTGGACAGAATTTCATCATCATTAGCCTATGGCATCGCGCTGCTGGACGTAGGTCTCCCACAATATGCGCCATTTCATCTAGTCCAATACTTATCGCATCCATCTGCTGCCAGCAGCCTTTCACAGATCGTCATTCCGTCTGCTTAGAGGATGGCTGGACAGAATGGCTCAAAAAACAGTCTTACGCTGCTCGCATCCAGCGGACTCTCGCAACCTTCGTCAGGTCTTCATCATTACACAATGTACAGTAACTTCTTTTTTATCACCAAAGACACTGTTTATACAGGTATCTTTTGAGCATAAAACATAAAAGAACACAATGTTAATAGTATATTTAGCAGAATTTGAAATAACGAACCTAACAATCTAATCAATGGTATACTTAACATTGAAATGAGGTAAGCCCATGTATGCAGCAATTGCTGTAATGCCTTTGCATTCAACACCAGGAGAATTTCTAAAGCAAACACTGCCATCTATGTTAGCAGTTCAATTGTTATATTATATTAAGAGCGGTTGCACACGTCGACTTTTACTAGTGATGCAGTCACTAATCGTCTACATTTACACACACTCGCGATTTTAAGCAGTGATGCAAACGCTATGCAAGTGCGCAACTGCATCGATACAAACGCGCGATTGCATCGCTATTGGGGATTTATAGGCGATTGCATCGATCCAATCGCCTATAAATAGCAGGTGTAGCACTCTAAGTGGTGTACGAAAGGAGCCTCCCTGCACGATGTACCATTTCCTGCACATCTGACGCACCCTGGGCTACAATCGGTAAGTATTACGCCGATTGGCATAAAGTACTTATCCTTTCAACACGATGGCAAGCCTATAATAGGCCATCGATACTATAAGAAGAAGTTTTAATAGCACCGTCACCGTAGTTAATACTGCCGCCTAGCAGTAATATGAGCATTACTGGGTTCGGGTTTTTCAAGGGTAAGGTGCTAGTGAAACTACAGGCACAAGGAAGTTGTCAAATTTATGTCTCAGGGTGACGGGTGTAGTGCCACTGCGCTGCAACTATTATGGACAGTGTCGCTTATCATCAGGCACACGACTTGAGATCTCGTTATTTAATATTGAAAAAATCAACATTTCGAGTCATCCGTAGAACAAAGACCTATGTGCAAGACTACTTGTTCTCAGGACATAGTACATTTCGTTCGTTCTTCTTCGCTGTGGATGTCAGATCGATCGTTGTTCGATTTTATATTTCCGAAACGAAATAAGACATATAAATTCTCAAAACATCTTTACATAGGCCTTAGTTGAGTAACGAAATTATTCTAGAAACGTATTTATTCTCTTTTCGCTATATAATCACATCGGACTCTGTTCTTCGGATGAGTCGATTTCTCCTTTGGATATACAAACGAAAATTTTAAGCTTCAACACTTGGATTCTCTCTCGGAATTACTATTTGCCAAGTTCTGTTGAAGTCGGTTACCGTAATTATATCTTAGTTTGCTACCCTTAGAGGTGGAATATTGTCTTCAAATTGAAATGGGACTGGGGTAGTACTCTCTCTTCGACAAAAACGAATCAACAAAATCAAAATCGCGTAACATACTAAAAAATACAGTAAATTCAAGAACCTCCTTCTTTTTTGAAGTCTGTTGAATATTTTTTTTTTTTTTATACATGACAGGCAAATGACTCCACTCCACCTGATGTTAA
>NW_020653561.1:1298980-1366200 GCF_003589595.1 Hyposmocoma kahamanoa | reverse complement strand
TTCCGGTTTGGAAGGGTAAGGGTGCTGGTGAAATTACTGGCAAATGGGACTTGTCAACTTATGTCGCAGGGTGACTGCGGTGTAACTGACCACCAGGCACACATCATGTTCGTCCCGTCACTTAATATTAATAAAAAAATATGTCACTAGCATGTTAACCCTTTAAAGTCTACATTAAATAAATTATGCTCAGATAATTGCTTGGCGGCAGAAATAGGTATGGTTGCAGTACTTCCATGGACGAGCTCACAAGAAGTTGTACTGCTGCTAAGGTAACGAAACTAGTATGAAAGATTGATGTAAATAGACCATTGTCCACATTTATCATTTAATATTTAGTATTTCAGAACTTATTTATTAGCGAAGAAAATTACATTGCATGTGCCCTGTAAAGGCATAGCTATGACTTAAAAATATCAAATTTAAAAACAATTAATAATTGAAAAACAAATTAAATAATAAAAGTATTAAGTTTTTAAAATAAAATATCTTAATAAAGTAATGCAGTATCAATTAAATAATAAATCTATATGCTAATTATTATAATTGTAGAGCTTAATATAGAGAGAGCAGAGTTCTTTGTCTTTAAATCTATAATCTAATGTGTAATCTTGTATTGCATAGTAACACTTTTGTATGAGGAGGTTTTTCAATTTGTTGTAAAACAGTTTTTCGTCTTTCTGAAGTAATATATTACTAGATACTTAATATTTACAATAAAATGACACAAATAGACTGCTCCATTTGTCCTCAAAGAGCTAAATGAATCAATTCCAAGTATTATTGTCAAAAATAACCTTTTGATTTAAAGTTACAATAATACAATAGTTGCGAAACATCACAATAATTTGAAATTTGAAATTTGAGTAGCAACAGGAATCTCATAATGGAGGCGTGTATTTACATTACCCCTAAATTGTTTGCCGAGTTTGGAATTTTCATGAAAATCGTGCATTACGTCCATTTAAATTAAAATTCATGGACCTGCAGACTTGAGTGTCATCGGGGCTACAACTAAGAATGTATGACATCGCTATTTGACAGTTTGGAACGGACTCGTCTGTTCGTTGATGAACTTTCAAAGTCGTCGCGGAATATTTTCTAAGTATACAAGTTACATATGAAATCGTTAGAATGTCGTATACTTAATCGTTAGGTAGTTGCTCTTTGCAAATATACATTTGTTCATATTTATCATTTACAATATTTGCGTCAAATATCAAATATAATTCCTGAAGGGTTTTATTCCTATCTGATCCCTACAACTGATCCACAATTTTAAATCCGAACTGACCCACTCTATACTTTAAACTCCCATCGGATTATATTGTATTTGTAAGGTAAGTACTGTTAAGAGACATAGAAGTTTTAAAATCAAATATTCATTTAGGTATTGCATTTCTCATTAAATGTTATAGGTAATTGTCCCGGACAATCAGATTTATTGCGACAGGTCATAAAATTAATATCTAGCGAGTATCTTAAAACTATGAAATGTAATTTATATTATCACATATATACAGATTTTCTTAGGGCACAATGCTTCTTATAATTAATTAAGATGCCTGGGTTTGGAATTGTTAATAAATAATTGTTACTACCAAATACAAGCTTGTTAGTAGGTACTACGGTATCAGGTGTTAAAATATTAATATTTATCCGTTATCTACCGCACAGGAGATCCGATGGTAATATAAAATTAAACGGATCCACCAGAGGATCGGTTGTAGGGGATCAAATGGTAATAACTACCTTAAACAGCTAAATGGGTCACTACAATGGACTTTTGCCATCCAAGTACGCAAAAGTTTTATGATAACTGTTATAGTATACAGTTTAACTGTTTGCGGCACAGATTTTTATTATCAGATTTTTTTTATGTCCTCCTACTTGATCGGAATTAATTATAAGCATTATTGCATTTTCTCTTTATAATTTATGTTATCTATGAGAAGTGGTCAATTAGTATTACACTGTGAAGTAAAATGACAAAAATTAATTTAAAAAAATGGCTTTATTTTCAAAATTCAACTTATGTACTCAATTTATGTCAAAGTCATGTGTTCGGAGCTTCGGAAGAGTACATATGTTTTGAAGGTTATTATAAAAACTTAATTTTTATGCTCATCCTTGGAATACGATTTCCCCTCCCGAAAGCAAAGAGGGACTTTGCATAGTTTGCAGCTCCAAATAGGGTAGCAGGTCTCTTTTTCGTGCTGCATCTGCTGCAGCACTTAGAGAAAAAGTGGCCTTTGCAACTTGGGCTTGGGCTGTAACCGAATAAAAATACAATGTCAAGTCCGGCCGGATTCGAACCGACGTTTTCTAGAATACCGTGCCAAACGCTATACAAACTAAGCCACGGAACGAACCAGCGGACCTCACGAATTTTTCTATGTGTTTGTTGTCGTGTCTTTGTATTTGGTTTTTCAACGACTTTTTAGGTGTAGCGCCATCTATGAGAAATCTTAAGTATTTCGTCACCCAGTTAGATACCTTTACAGCACCAGCCCTGCCTGGAGATGTCGCTATTCATTGTATTTAAATTTTTATTGACTTGATATTCAATTATTTTTATGTGAAATTACTCCACTAGTTTGTTGTAATTATTAATACAAAGATCGAACACTCAGAAAAAATTCATTCCTTGACCGCAATTGTCTTAGACGGATATCGGATGGGAGTAGACCCCCAGGCATCGAACCTAGGATCATGTTAATCGTTCGGCCACAGAGGCAGTAAAATTTCTGTACATCCTATTGGTTTACAGTCTAAACAACCACTAAACTAAGTCACTTGAATATGTTAAACTTTGTTAAGAACTCTGTTTCCCGTTTTGTATAGGTAGGTACCATAAAAAAGTTTTTCAAACGAGATAAAGTTTTATTAAACTAAAATAAAACTTTTTTGGCACAGAGCCGACAGAGGTGTTTAGCTGCCATAACAAAGTGTTATTGTCATGTATCTACAGAATGATTTCCCATAACAAAGTTTTATTATCATGGACCTGTCAAATGATTTGCAACTTCGTCGTTCCATGACAATTTATATCTGATTGTACGAAAGAATCACTAATTTGGCACTGAATGAAATTGTTACAAATATACTTGTGCCCAGCAGAGAAACATGTTTAAGTTGACATAAAACTACATACCTATAATATGGTAAAGTGTTTGCATATACTGTATTTTATGTATATAGCGTGCTAACAAATTAGGACCTGCTACTTACCTCGCTGTAATCACTTTGAAGTAAGACAATCGCAATATGTAGATATTAATTTTTCGAGAAATTTAAAAAACAAGCTGTTTACCAAACACCATCTTGATAATAATACGACTTAGTGAGTAAAATCTCTTCAATATTATCTTTAGAAATCTTTATAAACTATTACTGTCCAATTCACTATTAAAATTTAAAGGATGTCATTGTCACGGTATTTTTTATAATCCATAGCGTTTTTACGCTTGGACAAAATTACGCATTCGTTATTGTATGGGAAATTTTTTATTATAATAAATTACAACAAATACGATTTACAACATTAACAATTACAATTACTGTGTGGCAAGGGAGCAAGCTCAGTACACACTAGTAGCAGCAGACTTCAGCAGAGCTCCTTGTTTAAGAGTTCGTTCAGGGTAGTACTGCCACGTTACCTATTTCTGCCGCCAATTACTGTGTTCCAGTTTTGAAGGTTGCTGGTGAAATTACAAGCACATGGGACTTGCCAACTTATGTCTCAAGGTTACGGGCGCAGTGATAGTGTGGATCTTTGCAATTTAAAGTTCTGAGTGGCACTGTAACTGTTATAGACAGGCGTGTAGCTTACCATAAAGCTCACGACTCGTTCGTCCCGTCACTTGATGTTATAAGAAAAAGAAACTGGGTAGAGCATACGCGCATACACAGCCCTGATATTCAACTTGTCCCCGATTTGACGTAATTGATTAGCACCTTATATAATTATGTATATGTAAAATGTTTATACAAGTATTATATCCAATATGCTACATAATTCTAAACCGGAGACTTTGCGTTTAATTAACGGTTTAAACCCAGCACAATAGACGTCCCAAAATCTTCATAACCCCTAAACTTAACACCTACCGGGCTAAGTAAATTAGCGATCGTGAACTTCGGCCATTGATGACTTTTCCAATATCCGTGCCACTATCTGATCAAATGCTTGTCCACTACATAAATGTAACCCTAATATTGGAATAAAGGCTTGTATGTATTTGTGATAAAGGAATTAGCGACAAGAGATTTTTTAATTGTACATATACAATATTTTTTTAATTTCACTTTACAGTAAACTAAAAGCGAATCTTAACCTCTGAAAGATGCAACATCTACAAACCTGGTTATAACGAGTAACCTCCAGAACACAGATTAACTGGTTCATGATGTAATTGCAACGGTACTTTCTAAAAAAAGTATTTGTTACGACCGGTGACTATATCGGTAACCGGAATATTATATAACTGTAAGCTTTTCTGTGGGGTTCTAGCTTCAAATCGGTTAAGAAATTTAACATTATGTCTCAGGGTGACGGGCGTAGTGGCAGTGCCTCTCAGATCTTTGCGATTTAAAGCTCTGTACGGCACCGCAACTCTTTTGACAGGCGTGTAGCTAACTTACCATCAGGCGCAGGACTTTTTGTAACGGTTTCTACTAACATTCGCAAGTTGTGCAATGAATTGTTTAGTGTGACTACTTCCTCGCCGCGCCCTCGCAATGAGGACATTAGCCCGGATGAAAATTCATTTTATGGTTTGCCCGCTTATTATATTGACCTACAAAAGTTAATATAGGGAGACTAGTCGTTCACGGCTCATGGCTTTTCTTTGGGATAGACTCGTTTATTTTGAATAATAGCTATATTTTGTGGCTTGGAACAAAATATATAAGAAGATTGATTCCATTAAGACCTACTTGATAAGAGAGACGTTTTTATTTCAGTGAAATATTACAGGCTGGCTACTTTTTATATCCACCGGCGTAAACAGAGGGGAATAACGGTTGGACAGATCTCAAAGCGGTATTTCTATGAAAGCTGGTTGACAAGTCCCATGTGCCTGTAATTTCACCAGCACCCTTACACTTAAGTCGGTGCTCACGTTACTGCTAAGTGGCAAAAATAGGTAAGGTGTCAAGTACATTCTTGGACGAAGAGTTCACAAAGGGTTCTATTTCTACTTCAGATTTTTTTATTATAAAACGCGTTCCATTAGAGCGCAGTAAAATCAGTTATTAAAATAATTGCTCCTTATTGGTCCTTATAAAATTTAGGCGCTATTTATAAAAATAAGTCCTCATGCGTGAAAGCCACCCTTACAGGTGGAATATTTTGTTCAAAATTAAATGGGACCACTACGAAGGTGACCTCTTTCCACCAAAAAAATAATCATACAAATCGGTTCAAAAATACATACAAAAAAACATACAGTCGAATTAAGAACCTCCTCCTTTTTTAAAAGTCGGTTAAAAATAGAAATAAAAACAAAGAAATGAATTAAAAACAATTTCACCAGATGTGAATCTATGTGTTTCATTCATGTGTTTGTCAACCTATTACTATTATTTATTATTGCCTTATTATTCATTGCGTCATTTACATACAACACGTTGCCCTTCACAATTTCATTAAACTCTATGTTATTTCATTACACTCTAAAGTCCGGACCGTAAAACCCAGCCCGTAGTTGTCTACCTATATCCCTTTTAGCACGGACATAACTTACAATTTAAAAAGAAAAGTGTTATCATAAATATTCATGATAATAACCTGAGTCTCTGACCCTGGCCGCCTGTGTTATTGCCGGCGAATACCTCCTCTCCCATTAAAAACTCACAATTTATTTTTGGGCTATGGAAGAAGCGAGAATCTAAAATAATAATAAAAAAAATAATTCAATTCCATCGAGCGAAATAATCCAGATTGCGAGGTGATCATCTTAGGCGTCCGACAAACTTATCAATATACAGGATATTTTTTTTATGATATGTAGTACAACGCAGTTGCGACGTCGCAACGCCCGTGTGGCATCTCCCTAACTTGTAAAAGTCAGTTCAAGGAATTCGCGATTGCTACACATTGGAAAATTATACTATTTTTAAGTTTACTAAATGTCACAATATTTCACTACCATGATATGAATTTTTTTTGTGAAATTACTCCACTAGATTGTTATAATAATGAATAATGGTGCAATTTCGAACTTAACCTGTTCGAATGTCTTTTTCTGAGTGTTCGATCTTTGTTATTAATAATTATAAGAAACTAGTGGATTAAATTCACAAAAAATTTAATATCATGAGTAAAACATCGTGACATTCAATAAAACTTAAAAATTACAATTCTAGCGACATCACTAGTCAGCGATGGTAGCTGTAAAGGTACGTCTCTGAGTGAAGAAATAAATTTTTCACAAATGACGCTCCGGCAAAGAAGTTGTTAAATACCAAATGTACTGTGATGCCACAGCCATGATACCAGTCTCCTTAAACTTTTCTCTGAGAGAAATCCGAGAACCTGAACGATACACGGAACGAATCGCTCGTTTTTGTAACACAAATATGGTTTGTACATAATATCTGCCGCTTTACCCCACATGAGAACCCCGTAGGACATTATACTATGGAAGTAACTAAAGTAAACTAATCTAGCAGTAGCAACATCGGTACCTAAGCTCACGTATTCTATGGACTGCATATGCAGCTGATCTTAATCTGCTGACCAAGGAAGATATTGATCAATCGAGACACCAAGCCTTGATCCTCCTGTAAAAATATCAGTAAGTACTGCATTTAAGAAAGATTATTTAAATATAATAGCACGAGAATACTATGATGAACACCTGTTTACAACCTCCAGATACATTATAAAAATTAATAATGATGACCCTACGAAGGAAGTGTAGGCATTTGTTGCCTTACTTGTCTTATTATAATATGCCTGTACCTAGCAGTGAGTGAAATCGGGTTGCATAGAGGATGATGATTCTGAAAGCTTGTTAGTTAAAGAAGTGAAATATTTTTGATTGATGAGAGACGGCACTGCTCTTCTAGATAATAGGGCCTACTCATAGTACATTGCAATTCAGCGGGTCGTCAAAAATAATATAGACGAAGATACGTCATAAATCGTCTACAGATATTCGTGGCAATATGAAACAACGTAAAAGATTGATAGAGCAGCATTTATGTGAGATTTATCTACGTCACAAATCGAATATCATGGAAATAAATGTAGCTACCTTTTATACGCACTATTGAGTTTGAATGTTTTGGGTTAAGAACGGATTGAACACTATTTATTTATTCATACATGGTCTAGATTCCACACAAATGTGATTCAAAGTGTATTCCATAGCATTTGGGTTTATTAGAAAAGAGCCACCCCTAGAGCTTTTTGCTCGTTATTCTCTGGGAAGTCGGCACAGGGAACAAGCTGTAGCTTAAAAAATAACATTTTCAAGTGTATTTTATTTTACCTATGGAATAAATGATTCTTTGTCTTTGACTTATTGGTAGCCTTGACCTACCACTTCTCAAGCAGGGACGGTGAGTTCGAATCCGGGCTCGCACCTCTGAGTTTCTCGGACTTTATGTGCAAAATTTAATTTGAAATTTATCATGAGCTTTTCGGTGAAGGAAACATCGTGATGAAACCTACAAGTTGGAAAAGGTTCACAACACTCGGAAAACACGTGAAGGCCCTAAACCGCATTGGGCCAGCGTGGCGGACTATGACCTAAACCCTAGCCTGAGAGGAGATCCCGTATTTAGTAAAATAAAAAAAAAATTAAGGTTAAGTTCCGACGCATAGAAAGTGCTTCAAGAATCTTTTGGTTAATGAAAAACTTGGGCAGAGAACAAGAAAGTAACGAGAATGGACACTCTCCGCCCCTCCCTAGCTTTAGATACCGCACCACGCCCCACACATTGACGGTCACATTGACTGAACGGTAACTGGGCTGTCGGCGAGACATTTTCGCGCTAAGACGGCTTTGTAATTCGAACATAGTATTCATTTATACATTACGAACATTTTTGCACAACTAAGTAATGATAAAATTAACTGTTGGTATACCTCAATAAATAAATAAATAAATCGGACACGCAATTTCAAATACCTTAGTTACCTTATTTAAAAGTACCTGTCCAAAATATAACACTTTAGGTAGCTTTTAACTTTTTTTTAATAAACTTTCAAGATTATTCTAGTTAGTGAATAAATGTAAAATATAATATTATATTGATATAAAATAAAATTATAGATAGCAGATTCAGATTCAGATTCATTTATTTCTCAAATATATATAACATTACAGTATAAATTGCACTACATGTCAAAGTATAAGAAATTATATTGAGATCGTCAGACAAAAAGGAAAATTATAAGAAAAGCACACAATAATTAGAAAATTAACAATTCATTATATAATATTGTTGTCATTAAATTATATATCAAATATCATTCTCCATCAAGGATCGTCATAAGTTGATAACAATTGTACAAGAGTATGTTAATGCGGTAAAAATTAGAATAAAAATAGAAAATACTGAATTCGTTACAATTTAAAGTCCATAAATTCTTTTACGGAGTATATAGGATTTTTCAAGAAAAGGTCTTTCAGCCGGCGCCCAAATATTTCGTCAGACGGTTCAAGTCTGAGAGTAGCGGGTAAACGCTCATAGTAAGTAGGTCCGATGACACGCGGGTTTTTCTCTGCAAGTGCCATGCGTCGAGGGACTGTTCTCAAATGACCGGTACGGCGAAGTGGGATGCCAGAAACATTGACAGTACCAAATGAAGACAAATTATTTCTAACATACATTATAATTTCGTATAAGTAGAGTTATCGTCATTATGCGTTGCGCTACAAAGAGATTTCTGCAGGAATGTCTGTGTTTTACCCCAACCAATACGCGTACGGCACGTTTTTGCATTAGCATGACTCTATTGGCATCCGTGGAGTTACCCCATATGAGTGAACCGTACGACATCAGCGAGTGGAAATATGCAAAATAGACCTGTCTTAATGCAGAATCAGAAATGAGCAAATTCGCGTTAGAATTTTTGCTATGTTGCCGCTCTGGCAGATAGCGCCTTGCTGTATGTAGTAGTAGTAGGTAAATAACTTTCGACCATTGTATGGAGTGTCCGGGGTGTGCTTTGGGCGCTAGTTTTAAGTTATCTCAGTTGTGTGTAGATAGATTGTTAATGACCGGACTTTGTGCGTTTGGTATTCTGCTAAAAGTTAAAAGTAAAGGTTCGTTAGTGGCTAGACATTTAGCTAATAATCAACTGTTATTGAATTTTTTTGGTATTCTGCTCTTCAATGGCAAATGACGGCACGTCTATGAGGATGATAAAAAGCATATTTAATGTGAAGACTTATTTGCAGCTTAAAACCAGATAAATATGAAAACAAGCATAGCAATTTCCAACACAGGCAACATCGTTCGTTAGTGATAAAAAAAATAGTTTAAACGGTTTTAAAGAGATTATTTTAAATCGTTAGCGCCCAGTTACACGACACGAAAGTTTTCAATCAAGTTTTTTTTTTACATTAATGGCGAATCTAGATTCTATTTACTAGGCAACAACATATAAATTCCTCGGAATAATACAACCGCGCTGGCGCAGAACCGGCGTAGACCAAAGACACGCCATGCTTTCATTTAAATTAAAACATAAAT
The DNA here is from genome assembly GCF_003589595.1 of Hyposmocoma kahamanoa. Taxonomy (NCBI): domain Eukaryota; kingdom Metazoa; phylum Arthropoda; class Insecta; order Lepidoptera; family Cosmopterigidae; genus Hyposmocoma; species Hyposmocoma kahamanoa. The sequence continues at coordinate 1,356,489 of NW_020653561.1, read as the reverse complement.
GCTTAATAAATAGAGCGTATTTTGCCATGACAGTTCGGTCTCTGCACACGTACACGCGGTCGTTGCGCGGCGTGAGCGCGATGAAATTCTTGCCGAATAAACGCGCCCTTATTGTACTCCAAATACAAAACGCGGGTAAAACAAATTTGACATTTGTGAAATTTTGAGAACATGATTAGAAGACGAACTTAAAAAGGATTATTATGAGAATCAGTCGTTTTAGGAAACGGGATTTTTGAGGTTTGAAAATTTTGTATAGTAAGTACATAATGACATTCTGACCAAACCAGCCGGAAGGAATAATTACATTGCAAAACCATAAAATGTCACGCTCACTAAGCACTGCTACTGTATTCATTGTTCTGTGCCCTTGGGTGTACAGTTTTAGGTACAATATCCTTTGCTTTAAAAATATAAACGCAAACCCTTTGCAATAAGTACTCCATCAAAGGGCAATACGTTTGATATTACGGTTCATTGCACCACCTTTATATCGGACATCGGTTACATTGCCTGTGGACAATTAAGTTGATTACGTATTGTTCGAGTACGACCAATTTTCGGTTGTTCATTGTTTGCCTTGTTTAGAGCTTCTACGCAGATAGTGTTAAGTACATTTGTAACCCAGTGGGAGAGCTGTTGCTTCTTGATAGGGAGATAATTTGTGGAATAGACTCTAACCCGTTGATTGCTTCTTTCAAGAAAAAGTTGAAAACGCACTTTCTTACTGAACTCTCTTTGTAATCATCTTATTATATTTTTTATAAATTTATAATACTTACGATGTAAGTAAAGTAATTTATTTATTGTTTATTATATTTCTCTCTCATCAGTGCTAAAGCGACACGCCTGTCCATAACAGTTGTAGTCCCGCTCAGAGCTTTAAATTGCAAAGATGTTACGGGCACTGACAGAGAATAAAAAAGTAACGAGAAATGTCACTCTCCGCCCCTCTCTGGTTTTAGATACCGCATATTGACGGCCACATTGACGGAACGACAACAGGGCTGTCAGCGAGTCGTTCGCTAAGGACGATTTTATTATTTAAATTCCGTATTTCCAATATAATGCGATTTCTTGACGGACTACCTATTTAAAGACTTTCATGTCAATTATTCGAAAATTATTCGAAATAGTAACTGCGTGAGAAAAATAGTTGTTAAATGTTGAAGTCAAAGAACTCTTATTTTCCAAAAAATAGTTAATCTACAAAAAATCGTTGAAAAACAAGTTGCAATAAATGGTCTCTATATCTATTTCAAAATATTTTAGTGTGGGTAATTTATGGTAGTGTTATTCACCCATTATGTTATCATTTGTTTAAGCTACTTATGTGACTTTATTTAACTTAACTGGTGTTATTTACGGTTGTCTTAGAATTTAACAAATGAAATTATTAGTGTACGTAATGATCATATTATTTGGTACTTGGTGTAACGGGCTGGTGTCTGCAACTTGAAGTCGAGGCGCCTATTGCGTGTTGATGATGGCACGATCATGTTATTTACCTAATAGAATACTTTCATTTGCTCTAACAAAGTCACTGTGCATGTTAAAGCCGATAATAAATAATCAAGGAAGATAACCCTACCACTTGACGCACACATTTGCGTGTTTGCAGACAGCGCGTTGCTGTACGTAGTAGTAGTAGTAGGTAAATAAGTTTCTACCGTCGTTTGGAGTGTCCGAGGTGTGATACTGTACTGCACCCGTCACACCTTGAGACATAAGTTGACAAGTCCCATGTGCTTGTAATTTCACCAACACCCTTACCCTTCAAAACCGGAACGCAATAACTCTACATTACTGCTTGGTAGCAGAAATAGGTAAAAAGGCAGGACTTCTACTAAAAACCCATATTTTAAAGTTACACAACTAGACGCCTGTCGGTGCTAAACAAAATGCGCTCTTTATTGCACAAGAATTAATGCAATTCTCACCTCTGCACCCCACATTTCCAAATTTCTACTAACAATGTAAACACAAACAGTGGAATTAATGGACGGAGGTAGTGATGTTAATTTTGATTAGCACTGATTGGAGTAACAGTTTGTGTAACTATGTGTGTTTTTTCTATTCCTCTTATAGAAAGTGGTTACTAATGAATGAAAGTAAGACGTGGATAACCACACAGGGAGACAGAGAACACTTGGAAGCATTTGAGAAATGGTGCTGGAGAAGAATAAAAGGAACGTTGGGACTGAAAGAAACACCAATGAAAAGATGTTGAGGATAGTGCAGGAATATAATAATAATAACGTACCATTAAGGAAAATGGTTGCGGGTGCCATGGACACACACACATGGACACAGACAACCACAAATTACACCCAAACTAACGAACGAAATAAATGAAGGCAATTATTTCTCCGGGTCCGGGAATCGAACCCGGGAACTCAGCGTGGCAGACCAGCATGGAATATCTTATAATATATTTTAGTAGACCTTCTTGTACGTCCAGGGAAGTACTGCCATCATACCTTTTTCTGCTGCCAAGCAATAATGAGTGCTTTCAGTTTTAAGGGTAAAGGGTGCTGGTGAAATTACAGGCACATGGGACTTGTCAAGTTATGTCTCCGGGTGACGGGTGCAGTGGAAGTGACCCTCAGATGTGATACAACTGTTATGGATGGGCGTGTCGCTTACCACCAGGCGCACGACTTGATCGTCCCATCTCTTGGTATTATAAAAAAAGACAAAAACTTAGAACTTCCCTCTTTTTGCGTTGGCGGTTTAAAAAATGACATTATAGACTTGTAGGTTTTTCCACGTGATTTATTCTAATCACATTGTTTATTGAAAATGCGTAGTCAAATAAGAATTAATTATATTTATCCAGCAGAGAGATTGAAATTCAATTGAAAACATTTTTTTTTAAGTCTGTAAAACTTTGAACAAATCTACTCTAAAATAAAACTAGAACAACAACTCCTATTTGAACTCAATAAAATCTCAAACCCCCGTTAAGAAAACTCCAGAAAATCGCGTTTTATGACAACGAACTCTTAAAAATCTAATGAAAATTTGCTTTAATATTCTGACGTAATTTTGACACAATGTCTCTATTTTTTTTTTTAGAAAATGTATTATAATTGTGTGGCTAACAGAGAGGATACTTTGTTGATGTTCATTGCTGCTTTTTTGTGTTAACGACAATTTTGCTTATACATTCACTGGGCAATAGATTGAAAACGAACAATTAACGTACTTTGTGGACCAAAATCCATTTCTTGAGTTTTCATACTAGCTTTACGTACTTATACTGTGTGTCTGGCAAAGAAGTCTGTCGGAGACAGTGCTGAGGAAGGACACTTAGCAAATTTTCTTTTGTATAAAATTTATCACCATTTGCCTGTCAAGTGGAATTCTTCTTTTAGAGCTCCACACACGGGTTATATATATATATAATCATACAAACATCTGCTCATATATTTTTCTAACTTAGAATAGAAGGAAATTTTGGGTCTTTTATCATTCTCAATTTGATTGTATTTATATATTACGTGACTACTCTGTCATTTGTGAACTGAATTTGATGATTCTTCTTTTGTTGGAAAGGGTGTACTCTGTATTGATCCCATTTAAATTCTAAGAAAATATTCCACCTCTAAGGGCAGCAAACTCAGGCATGAATCCAGTTTCACGCGCCTTAAAAAAGTTACAATTATTAGTAATGGTATTCACTACAATAAAAATTGAAAATGTCTACCTTTACTTGCTTAATCTATTTCAAAGACTACAAAAAGTTTGGTAAAACCATTGACTTACAAATAAATGGACGACGGGTCTAATACAAAAATCACGAAAAAAATGTCCCAAGTCAACCTATTTAAACGTAGTGACATGTAAAGGAATATGAAAAAGCTAAAACGTTGAATTTAAATTGTAATGTCATCGCAGTACTGTCTAATTTTGCTTGCTTCGCTGTCAATCGAACAAACAAAGACTAAAGCGTGAATGACGCTCTGTATACGATTTTAACGCCCAATAAGTTCGGACACTTTTTAGCGCGGACCCGACGTCCATATATTTGTAAGTCAATGGGTAAAGCAGAGGTTTCAAACACTGAACAGATCTTTTCATATATTATTAACATATTATCAACGGGGTTTTTAGCAAATTTGATGTCATCCTTTACTGTTGTTTGTTCTCCGAAGAGAAAGGTTTACGATCCCAGCTCCTTTGTTTACCTTTTTTCTAATTGTAAAAAAAAAGAAATATAGTGTTATACCAACTGCCAAAACTTTTTGATGAAAATTGTGCCTCGCCCGACGCAAGTTTGTATTATAAAAGCAAGTTTATGTAGCTTTATTGAAATCGCGACATAAATACAACGGGTAGGCAAAGTCTATGGATTTTTAGTAACAGTAGAGATTTTCTAGGGAAGTTTTACCAACTTACTTGTGAGCATTATTGAGTTTCGGTTTTGAGAGAGCTGGTGAATAATTTACAAGCACTTGGGACAGGCACAGTGGTAGCGCCCCTCAGGTTTTACGATTAAAACCTTTGAGTGACACTGCAACTGTTATGAACAGTCGTGTCGCTTATCACCAGGCGCAAGATTTGTTTATCCCATCACCTGGTATTATAAAAAATCTCCACTTATCTGATAAATCTCTTTATTGAGAACGTCCCAAAGAAAGGCCAGATCAAGAGCACCATTAACCGAGGAGCGTTTATGAAAGCATGATGCGTGTCGGTGAAGCGAAAGACGTGACAGGATCGTTATAAGTGGAAAGCTGTTTCTGCCTACCCCGATGGGAAAAGGGCGTGAAATGTTTGTGGCGAAACTAAATTACTAAACGGATAACACTCCATGTTACAAGTCCCAAACAACATAAATTCTATTGAACCTTAACTAACTGACCTATAAAGCCTAAAACTAATTAAAACTAAATCGGATCTCAACTACACTAAATTTAGAGTTCGTTGGCCATTGTAATGAATGAACGAATTAAAGGGTTAGACCACCTAATAAAAATAACAAGGGCCTGCATGTCGTATGAATTGATTCATATGCGATGCCTTGGTTAACTGATGAGATGACGCAATCAGAGTGCGCTGGAATAGTATGGATATGTGTTGCCTTGCTAGTGGTTTCGAATGCAAGGAGAAATAGAAGAAATTAGTACTCCATTAGGATTTTTGGGAACGTATTTTATGTAGCGATTGACAACAACGAGTCACAAAAACATAACGTCAAAAAGAATACAAAATTTAAAGGAATAAAAAACAAAGTCAGTATATCAAAAGGAATGTGCGCACAATATGAAATATAAATATTTATTAGGCATTGAGTACATCAAGTGAAATTGAACGTTACAGCATCATCATCTCATTGACAACACCTTACACGTCACACTACTAACTAACTAACTAACCGACCTAAAACATTGCAAAGAAATTAAAAAATCTTACCAATTTATGAATGAATTGCCACGAAAATTTTAAAATTTATATTGCAAAGCATTGTTAGAAATGTAAAACTGATTCCGTCTAACGTACAACGTGACCACAAAATCTTACAAATGTCTAAAGAAAAATACGTATAAATAAATGAGGTTAACCTTACAAAGTTATTGACAAATAATAGTTCATCGGAAGTCTATTAACAAGGCATTAACCTTAATAGGTATTGCTTATTAACTAGTGCAGTGCAAACGTATTTCATTAACATGGCTTGTGTATAGTAATTTGAACTATACACAAGCCGTTGCAGATGTACACAGTGTTATTGAAATTGTAAACATGTGATATGAGTGTGAATGGTTTTAAGAGAGATGAAGAGTAAAGAAAAGGTAGTACGTCCATGAAGGACCCGTATAACGAGATGATGGATAATAAAGATCTACGGATGACGAAAATATGTAGCGTCGACACCAAATTTTAACATTTAAACAACTCGACGATATGACGCGTAATCAAAGAGTGTAGGAACTATTGACTTGAGATGGATTTATTAACATAGGCAATTTTTTTACATCAGGAAATCCTCACCCGCTTCCCGGTGGGAACACGGAAACGCCCTTGCACACTACTTCGAACCATCTCTGGTACCACCTTGGGAGACTATTTGACGAGTCTCGCCCTGTGCTGATGACGTACCGAGACACAATTCATGTCATCCAGACTCGAGAACCTGTCTCTATTAGAGCACCGAATGTCTCCGCATACGATGCCCTTTCTTGTTATTAACTGTTCCCGTCTATTCCTTTTCTGCCTCACGCCCTACTTAAATAAAGTACGACAAGTAAAGGTCAATAAGATCTAACCTCTGTTTAACAGTCTTCAATGAAGACAAGCGTGTATTGTGCGCCAAGCGGACAACAGACGCGTTGTATGCCAGTATAGCGTTTATTACAATTTATGATGTTTGTATGAAAATGTTCATTCATTATGTTATCGATGATATATTGTCAGCTATTAATTTCGTACAATGGTTACAAAGTTTATTTTTCTTCTTTACAATTGTCACTTTCTTGCTGAACTCTCTTTGTAATCATCTCATTGTTTTTATTTTATATGCATACAATACCAGGACTACTTTTATAGTATGTCTGTATAATACTGGTTGTAAGGCTTTAGTGGTTATTCTCTAAATGATTATCACAAACTGCAGGTTTCTTACCACGATGTGATTTCTTTTTATTTTCCCGATATTACGCAATGGTTACACGCTCCATGGTCACGGGTTGACTGGCCAGCGGCAGATGACAGCTTGAAGAACAGACAATTTTGTGTACCCTTTTTCACTGACGACGATGACTCTTATGTCAATTATTTGTGGCGTTAACATTGTCACTCACTTTTTTCCGAGAAACCACACTCACTGTATCCACATGCGAAACTGAAGTTAAACTATGTTTGTTTGTTTTTATCACAAAGAAGCGGGTTCCACGCATTAGATAGTTTAAATCCATCTTCGCGGTTAAACGTTTGGTGCTTTGTGATCTCGATGGCTTCTTGCACCAAACGTGGTATATAATGACCTTCCGTCGAAAGTACTTGGGGACTACGTAACTCGATCCAGTGGTTAGTGTCAAATTGTGTCAGATGTTGTGCTATAGCTTTCTGATGATCATTGTTTTTTACTGCTCGGATGTGTTCCTTCATACAGTCGACGATTGTCCGTTTGGTCTGACCGGTATACGAGCTCCCACAACTACATGTTTCTGGGGAAGTCGTCTTCTGCAATCAGCAGTCTAGTCGACGTCGTTTTGTCTAAAAGAAAGTCGGTCTAACTTTAAATCTCTGTTAGTATTACCAGTCTGTCTTTTGTGGCGAGTCAGTCTGTTGGTTTATCCATAGAGGTTGAACGCGACTTTTTCCTACAGCCGCTCACGCGATGCGCTCATCCTACCGCAAAATGGCGGCTATTTGGTTTCGCAAATTAGAAAAGGATTCAGTTTAAGTACAAGTTTTTATAAATAAAAATTATTATTCTGTATTGCTAAATAAATACCCTCCGTACTACAACAAAAACATCTCAAATAAAATGCAGTAATACACCGCAAATACTGCACTAATGAAATTTTTGGTGTACTTGGGTAAATATGATAATATTCCGTTTGAGTGGTTCTAACGTTTACCATGAAATTACTTCTTAAAGTATAGTTTATAAACATTTATATTCAGGGTAAACTTAAAAAACGCTACTTACGGTATGTTTTCAATAAATAAACACCGAAATCACCAGCCCAAACAATAACACACACGATTGTCGTGACGTATTTTTGAAGTTATTAATTTTTTTTAAATGACAGACCCAGGCATTAAAAACTTTATGGTTTGCTAGAGTAGTTACCGAAATAGCAATTAGTATTAGTTCTTTTACCTGTTATAATTTCGATATCCGATAAATCGGTATAAAACCATCACCGGCACCTCTAGGTGTGGTATGCGTCTACGGCTGCAAGTATCGCGTGAGCGGATAAGCCCCTATATGTATATGGACGTTATTTATTATTAGTATACGTTACATTTATAATACTTATGTGAGTACAAGCTGGTGCCCGCTACTTATACTACAAAGGTTTAGGCAATTAACTAAATGTAAACAAACTGTACCGAAGAGTTTGATGAGAATTTTATGGGGTATTACTTTTTTTATAATATCAAGTGACGGGACGAACAAGTCGTGCGCCTGATGGTAAGCTGCACGCCTGTACGTAACAGTTGCAGTGCCGCTTGGAGATTTAAATCGCAAAGATCTGATGGGCACTGCTTCTGCGCCCGTCACCCTGAGACATAAGTTGACAAGTCCCATGTGCCTGTAATTTCACCAGTCACCCTTCAAAACCGGAACACAGTGATGCTCATATTACTGCTTGACGGCACAAATAGCTACGGTCGCAGTACTTTCCTGGACGAACCCTTTCACAAGGAGTTCTACTGCTTGTTAAATCCTTTTCTCTTCAGCATTATTATTCCCATCTGATTGTGGTGTCTGTTTTTTGCGTTATCTCTCCACTTTGTTCCTTATCCCATGTGCCCGTATTTTCTGTAATCTGATACATACAACCACTAAGAAAAGTGTTTCTACAAAACTAATTTCACGAAAGTCGTGTTTCAAAGGTGAAATTTCTCCAAACGGTTTTCATCGACCATTTTCTCTGACAATACTTTTCGAAGTGCTCTCATTATGGCGGCCTTCGTACAAAGGTATCCACTTAACAATGGACCGATAACATTAATAAACTGACACAAATTGCGAACATCGCAAAGGCAACTAAAGAACATGCTGAAGGCGTTGAAACTGTTACGCTGTCTTATTTTGTTCGCGACTGTAAGTCTTGAGTGAAAAGCGATTGAGATAGTGTTCGTGATTTCTATTTATTCAAACGCTACCGTTTTGACAAAAGTAATAAGAACAAGAATAAAAGTAATATCCGAAATATATACTCTGTACACATAAATCACTCCACTCGGATATAACATCCCACCGAAGACGAAACTCAACAGTGAAAGTGTTGAGTCAATAACTTTGGAAATAGTAAAATTGAGGATATAGACTGATAAGCACACGGTGTGAAATTCCTAAAAATTGTCACGATAGAAAAAAATACAAACTCACCTCGAAATTTTACTACAAAACCCATTGACTTACAATTATATGGACGTCGGGTCCGCGCTAAAAAGTGTCCTTGTAAGTGCACTTGTAAGGCGCTAAAATCGTATACAGAGCGCGACACTCCGCTTTAGTTTTCATTTGTTCTACGGACAGCGCGATACTGCGATGACATAACAATTTAAATTTCGAATAGGTTGACTTGGGATATTTTTTTCGTGGTTTTTGTATTAGACCCGTCGTCCATTTATTTGTAAGTCAATGACAAAACCGCTCTATTCAATAAGCACTTTACATATACCAATGACTTTTTTAAATATCAACTGAACTAAATGAACACGTATACTGTACGATATACATTTTTCCCTTAGAATAATAACGCATAGAAACCTAGTCCGCACACGCTAAGTGAGGCAAATTGAAGCGCTCCCAAAGGGCCTACACGAGCGGGCGGGCCTTCAGTGCTCAAGGTCAACTTGCACCGCGAACAGCTCCAGAATTTTAGCTAAAAATGACGAAATGTGCGGTAAATGAGTGTAAAAATACGTCAGACAAACATAAAATAGATACTAACATCACATTCCACAAGGAAGTAACGCGTTGCAACTTGTATTTTTATATAAATATTCACTAAAACCGAAAATTAACCTACTACTAAAACTAGCCTACATGAATTTGATTTTTGCCTCATTTCTGACAGTTCGTTTGATATGAAACTATCATTCTATGCGTTATTATTCTAAGATTTTTCATATTATTTTACTTTCGTTTGTAAAAAAAATTATTCTTAAATAACCTGCCATTAGAACCGATTCAGTACGGGAAAAATTAAATTCTAGCTGAAGTAGTATCCACTCTTAAGATTTCCTACACTTATGTGAGTATGGTGTGAGGTGTTTGCCTTTTTTCCTAACGAAAAAAAACACAACAACATTAAAATTTGTTTGTTACCGCAAATAAGACCACAGATTAAGGTCGAGTACCACCAGGCGCACATCGTATTCGTCCTGTTTATTATGAAACAATTTTATTTAATTTTAATCAGATGATGACCGTTGCTATATTAAAGACCTTGATGAAGGAGTTTTGGCCGAAGAGTGTCGTACACAGGTGATTCCAAGGTCGGTTACAAAACCCCATATTGCGCCACACGGCACCGACAAAATGTAAGTTAGTTATTTAGGTTTTTGTATTATATTATATGCACGTTAGCATTTAAGGTACGTGTTAAATGGGTTATAATTGGCCTTATTGAAGAGTTGTAATGTACAGTAGAACTGTCGTGCATGTGGAGGTACGAAACCGCTGATAAATTTTAAATTCTCTGTAGTGAGATTATAGCATATATATACGAGCCACAAAAACAGGTTGCGCGTCTTTCGGAAAAAACTCGCGCAATCTCGGTCATTCCGCAGCTACCATGTCGTAACTGCAGGTCGATTCAAAATTTCACGATAACTTTGTTGTCTAATCGAATTAGATATCGTACGATCTCTTTTCATTTTTATTCACAATCACCGAACCGAACGTCAAACTGTCGTATTCGAAACCGAACCGGAATGACGTCACACCCGTACGATTACTCGAACTTCTCGACCGGCACAGGCTACAAACGTTATTCAGTCAAATGAAAGTTATAGAACGTCCTATTGTTTACAAAGCAAGAATGTAATATGGAAATCTCTTATTATTTTAAATAAAGTGAGAATTTTGTTCAATTTTATTAATTTATTTTAATGCGAGATTAATGCATTCCTTTATTTTAGCCCTTTAAAGTCTTAAAAATGTATATAAAAGGATTCCATTTTTCTTATAATTCATATTCGCCGACTTCATAACGTTGTTGGATAACAATATCGTATATGAATCCAAACGTTTAACTCAAATGTTCTCAATAGCTCGGAAAGTTTCCTTCGATTCGAGAACGATATCCAATTCGGTTAAGATATCGAAGAGTTCTGAATCGGGGTCCAGCACAGTTTGTACGTTACATATTTGACAGAATGCCGCGACAAAAAAAAGAGGTGAAGTGTATGATCAGTGTTTTGTAGAAAGGGTGTAAGCGACGTTTATTAATAGCAGTAGAGCTCTACTACAAGGAGTTCCTTGTGAAAGAAGTACTGTTAAGCAGTAATGTGAACATTACTGCGTTCCGGTTTTGAAGGGTGCTGGTGAAACTACAGGCACATGGGATTTGTGAACTTATGTATCAGGGCGACGGGCGCAGTGGCAGTGTCCCTCAGATATTTGCGATTTAAAGCTCTGAGTGGCGCTATAACTGTTATGGACAGGCGTGTCGCTTAGCACCGGGCCCACGACTTGGTATTTAATTAAAATAAAAAATTGTTCAAGGAAACACGTTTTAGGTTTTAACGACTGATTAAAAATATTTACGTTCTGGTTTCAATTCAATTTTAACTCAGGACGTAAAACATGCTCCGCTGAAAATTTCGAAATGTGACTTACGCCCTTTCCACAAAATACCGACGATACGTATGTTAAAGTTAAAAGGCTGTCCGTGCAAAAAGTTTTTCCTTTATTTAATTCAAAATCAAGGTAATACACATAGCTCTTTTCCACTTCGCTTTGCCTGGGCCCTTAAAGTTCAAAAGTAACTTTTCTGCCGTTTGGGTCTCGCTAGGTAAATCCCTGTGCTCTACAATAAGTAGGTACCATAATTAAGAAACTTCCTGGGTACCAGAATGGCCAGATGCGAATTTCGGACAAGTTTATTTACTAACTCCGTTCTGACTTAAAAACATGACTCTACATATACTTTCCCAAAACACAACAAACAATACGTGATTTGAATTCATCAAATCACGTATTTCTTTCAAATCAAACATTTAAAAAAATATGACTAACCAGTTTGTTATATGCCTCAAGGAACAGTATACTGAAAACAAATAATTCAATCGAATGGATGAAATTTTTCTTAATGTCCGATCTTTGTATTAATAATTATAACAAACTAGTGGAGTAATTTTTCAAAAAATAATTGAATATCATGGTAGTAAAATATTGTGATATTGAATAGCCTTTAGGGTCGAGACTACCTCAGCTGGAATTCTAATTTTTCCCATACCAATACGGTTCAATTTGCCTTGTACGGGCGGCGGGACACTGGCTATATTTATGAATTTATTTTTTTATAAAAAGTTTTTTTTGTAAAATATCGAGGTAAGTTTGTGTTTTTTTCTACCGTGAAAATTTTTAGGAATTGTGTTTTCACACCGTATAGTAATCAGTGTATATTCTCATTTTTACTATGTATTTTTTTCAAAGTAATTGATTCAACACTTCCACTGTTATGCCGAATCAACCAAAGCCGTTCGAGGTAGATATTATAATTTTTTTTTAATTTTAATTTAGATTTCTGTGCTTGTACCAAACGTCCAAGGAAAGCGTAAGGTGCAGTTCACACAGTGGAACGCACTTTCACACAAATTGCGCTGTTTCGCGCACCCTCACTTTTAGAATGTAATTATCGCATGGCTCACATACGAGAGCACGTACTAACGAGGATTTAAGCAAATTCATATGTCGCGACTCAATTTAGACCTGCGTAAAAGAATTTCGACGAATCTCAATTAAGATCTTAACATTATTGCCCTAAGCGAGCCGTGTTCCGGGAAAACTCTGTAATTAATTTACATTACATTCTGCCATTGTTTTAATTATTTACAAAATAGAAATCGCTGGTATTTGTTGTGCGATACTGTTGTTATTGGTTTACAGCAATTTTTTAAACATTAGTAATTACGTATATATTTTTTTAGAAGTGACGGGACGAACAAGTCGTGCGCGTGATGGTAATCTACACGCCTGTCCATAACAGTTGCAGTGTCACTCAGGTCTTTAAATCGCAAAGATCTCAGGGGCTCTATCGCTGCGCCCGTCACCCTGAGACGTAAGTTGACAATCTCATGTGCTTGTGATTTCACTAGCACCCTTACCCTTCAAGACCGGAACACAGTATTGCTGGCACTACTGCGTACGGCGGCAGAACTATGGAAAGGTGGCAGTATATCCCTGGACAAACTCTTTCACAAGGAGCTTTACCACCTTTGCCATAATGCACCATTTGCCAAGTTTTATAGAAATCATTATCGGACTTGTGTTCGCTATCTAATTCCCGTGGCAATTTTTATTTTTTAAATAATCGATTTTGTTATCGTGCAATATTATTTAATATTCGAATATTTTGTTGTGAATTACTATTTAATAATTACACGATAATATACTTGAATATTTAAATAATAAAAATTGCCACGAAAATTAGGTAGTGCACACACTAGTCTGAGAGTGACTGAGTAACGGACCCCTTCAAATTTGAAGAAATTAAGATACTGTGGTACCCCTTTCCAACAAAAAAAAAATCGCTATTGGTTCCGAAAAAAATACAATCGAATACGGAACCTCCTCATTTTTGAAGTCTATTAAAAACTACGATTCACTTATTAGTCGTTCATTAAGTCTTGTGCAGCGACTGCTCCACGTTGACAAGATATGGCTACGTGGCGTTATAAAAAAATAGATATACTGTCAATTTGATGAAAAGTACGAACCAACTAGTCTGAAGTGCTAGCGAGAACCAAGGAGTCATTTAGGCGATACTGAAAGTACAAAGGTTTAGTCGGTAATTGTTTCTTTATCTGGCTTTCGTAAAAATATAAATGAAATAACGTCAATGAGACAAATAAATGGGCGCAACTTTTCCATCTCATTTAAAATCATGTAATAGCTTTTTTTTTAAATAGTTTATTATTACTCAGAGATTATGAAGAATTTTGTTTTATTGAGGTGCTTGTTAATAATTTGTGATCAACATTCGTTTTTCATCATTTTTCAATATCGCCACACAAGCGTTTTTTAGCGGTTCATAAAAATTTGCTCTAATCCGACTGAAAATGTCATGTACGTGTTTGATAATTAATTGCGGTCAAAATTTATTTTTCGCCATTTTATAATGTGGCTGCCATTCACCTCGCAATCTAAACCCGACCACGCGCCGCAGGCCCATGCTAAATCCACCATAGGTGGAGCACAGCCTCGTTTTATGTAAGAACACAATTATTTTAGTACAATTGTAATTTCGGTCTTGTTTTAATTAGGTTTAGTCGTTTTGTGTTACCTTGACTATGTTAAGTATTTAAAACCAGCTCTCTGGTTTCAGCTGGAACCTCTCAGGTTCCAGCTGAAAACCAGCGCTGAGGCTCTGCCCTGACCTGAGCTGGCTACACTTTTCGACTATTATTACGTACTTTAGTTCATTTCATGTCATGATATGTTTGAAATGTTATTGTGAATAGCCGTCTAATTTCCTTAGTAATTTTTATTATTTAAGTGCTCGAGTATATTCTCGTGAAATATTAAATAAAAATTCATGATAATATTCTAGAATATTGAAATAATAAAAAATGCCAGCGAAATTAGATAGAGAAAACTAACCTGAAAATTATCCGAATAAATGTTTCTTTCTTTCTTTCATAGACAGCTGAAAATGACTTGTAATTTCAATAACTGAGTACATCAAAAGATGTTCCGTAAAGTAATTTTCTTAATAATACTCCTGTTGTCCTCCATTTACCTGCATAACTCTGAATCCAATCTAATATTATAAAAGTGAAAGTAACTCTGTTACGTTTTCAACATAAACTACAGAGCCTATACTGATGAGTTGTGATATGGAGATAGACGGGAACCTAGGAGAAGGCCATAGGCTACTTTTTGGCACAAAAATAAATCTTAAATGGGGTAAAATAGGGGATGAAAGAGCGCGTGTGTGAAGACGTTGGAAGGAAAAGGGAAAGACCGCGTGTTTGCGCTTATTATTCACGCGCGCCATCGCGCACTCCGACACGCAGTCTATCCTGCGATATTAGCCTTTATATGGACGCTCTTTCGGTTGTAACAAAAACAAACACGAGCAATCGCGAGGGCTTTCCCGCGCGCAATCCCGTACGCTCCTGATCACGCGTGATAGAGTGACTGTGTAAAGCGGGCTATTGACAAAAACATTAACCGAAATCCTACAGCACCTTACACAACATCGCAACTTAACTAACTAGCAACAAAGTAGACAAAAATAAAACAAATTAGTTTATTCAACATGTTACGAGGACCCCCGTAAACTAAGCCGACAACTTTTGCCTCGAGGGGATCAGAGCATTACACACAAACTCCGGATTACCAGTTTAGAATAGAAATGGATGGTGTTGGTGTCTGTTTCTGAAGTTGGAAATCTATTTTAACTTAATCACCTTGAAACAGGACTGTAATACATTACACATTTTAGACTCATTTATTCAGTGTATATGTACACATTGATTTTTTTAGTTGGACTCATACAAGTATATGGACACACACCTACAACTATACACATATAAACACACTACATATTAGACACGCCACACACACACACACCACATGCTCATGTAATGTTTCACCACGGTGTTTTTTATTTTTATTACACCGAAAAGCTCATGGTAAGTTTGAAATTAAATTTCGCTCATACATTCTGAAAAACTCAGACGTGTGAGCCCGAATTCGAACCTATGGCCTCTGCATGAGAGGCAGTAGTAGGCCAAAGCATTAGGCTGCACCTATACGACATAGCGTCTCTCATCAAGTTTTATTATAAAACTACTGCGTGCTCTAATGTTCTATCTCATCTTAAAATGTTCTTCGCATAACAATGCCATGTTAAGATACCATACAATTGTTTCAATAAACATTTTTATTATATCATGAAATTCGTTACAATTTTCCAACCACTCCCGTATAACTTCCTTCAAGAGATACGTTTGAAATTAAAGAAAGCTATGTTTTCTTTACCAATAAACATCCTTTCATCTGTTGATGTGTCTGTACGTTCAAGTGCATACAACTGTTAATTTTAATTTGTAAAGGCAATTAAAATGCCTACGGAATGTAACAGCCGCTCTTCCATCTATTTTATGTACTTATATCTTTATTGCTACTTTAAAACAGGAAACTCAAATACGTTTCTCTTTTTGTTACAGATTCTGAAGCCGAAGATGGGTGACACAATAAGAAGACTTTTCGTTTTAAATTTGGTAGTAGCCGTTACATCGGCAGATTTCACTGAGAATTGTCCCGACGAATGCAAATGCGTTTGGGCAGGTGGTAACAAACAAGTGGACTGTTCTCACGCACATTTCGACTCAGTACCAAAAAATATAAGCACAGACATTCAAACCCTTAACCTTTCTGGAAACCCAATACATGAAATTTCAAAAGAAGCTTTCGCAGAAGTTGGACAAGTTAATTTGAAGAAGTTATTTTTAAGCAATTGTCAATTGGAAGTAATACATAAACAAGGCTTGAAAGGTTTGGCTATTATGATTGAGTTGGACTTATCATTTAACAATTTGACTTCTCTTCATCGAGACACTTTTGATCCTATCGAGAAAATTAGATGGATATTTCTCAACGATAATCGAATTGAGAAATTAGAAGACGGATTGTTTAAGAATCTACCTTTCCTCCAAAGGCTTTATTTGAGCAATAATCGGATTGTACAAATTGGCGTAAAAACATTCATGAATGTTCCCAAATTTACTGATTTGAGATTGGATAGTAACAAACTGGAACATTTGAAGGTAGATGTTTTGAATACGTTATCCCTAACTAATTTGGATCTTCATGATAATCCTTGGCGTTGTGATTGTTATTTAGCGCCATTGAGAAATTGGTTTATTACCAAGAATTTACACCGAGTACCCATTGTCTGCGCTGAACCACCTAAACTTCATAAGACCGATTGGAAGAACTTAAGCACCAGTGACTTTGCATGTATGCCGAATATAGTCTATCCATCCACCAGTACAACTCTAAGATCTTCAGATACAAACATTACATTGTCTTGTCAAGTCGATGGCAACCCGCTACCAGAAGTGCATTGGGTATTCGACGGTCAGATTATAGATAGTCGGTACACGGGCGCAAAGAAATATTTAATAAGTGAAAGCGCCACAGAGAACTCTAAATGGTTAAATGTAACGATTGTGGACACAGGCGTTTCTGATAATGGAGACTACTCCTGCGTTGCGAAAAACACAGGCGGAGTAGATGAGAGAATGGTTGTATTAGCTGTAGCACATAATACACCTGGCATTGTGGTACCAACTGGAATGGACAATAATATGTTGCCAGTATTAATTGGAGTCTCTTGTACTGCCGCTATTTTACTCATCATACTTGTTATATTTTGTTGGTGTTGCTGTCGACGACGAAATTCGGAGAAAAAGGGGGATGCTTCAAATGGAGAAGCTTTGATCGAAGGATCAGTGATACCAGAAATGGAAAAGAGTTTAATTACTGCGGTGAATCCAGTTACAAAACCGCCAAGACGATACGATGTTCCCCCATTGATTACTAGTTCGGGGACCGAAATGTCGGAGCTGAACAAGACATTGCTGGACAATGATTCTGTTTTTGGTAAGCATACAATGATTTATTATTTTTTAGTCCGCATATACATATAACTTCATACTTTGTGTCGATAACTTCACCAAGTTAACAACTTAACTCGATTTATGTTTAAATAAGATTAAACAAATCAGTTCTTGTTTTTGTGACTTCGGCGTCCACAAAATATCCGTTGTTTGTAGATTAAAGTGTAAATTGATAAAATTGTAATTACATCGAGCAAATTGGGTTAACGTTGGTAAACAAATTAATTCTACGAATAAGAAACAAGCAGGTTATTATACCCAAATGCCGTTATGCTAATTCGGGATTACAAGAATCCATTAAACTGTATTTATTTTGTGCATTTTATGGAAAATTACGATGCCTTAAATGTTTATTTTGTATTTTCAGCTCACAATGACGACGAAAGGCGGTCTTTGGACTACGAACATCAGAAAAGATCTCAAGATGCGCTCAATGTTGAGTATGGACGTGTTGATGGAAGAGCGTATCCACCCGACTTGTTATCATTCCCGGCGAGAGCCGCACAGATATCCCCAGCAGCGAGTAATGCTTCAACAGTACCTGATACAACAAGACTACCGCTACAAGTGAATCCAGTTAGCCCCATTCATTCCCCCATCTACGGAATGACCAATCAGAATTTGTTCAGAACGCTGCCATATTCAAGATCTCAGTCTCCTTTCACAGCACCTATCACTCCACCGGTCATAACTCCAAGGCAGGGATATGTAACTATACCTAGACGACCAAGGGTACCCAGTTGGTCTAGTACAGCGAGCACACAAATTCTACCAAGCACAGAGGCCCAGGAACCGTTGTACGATAATCTGGGTTTGCGAACGACCGCTGACGGCAGCTCGGTTCTATCTTTGAACAAGGCTGGATTGGAGGCTCAGTTCTCTCCGATGAAGAATAGACCTTTGCCTGCAACCCCGCCAGTATATCAACCACCTCATCCAGTTTTTTATGCACCCATAGAGGAACAAGAGCCTGCACCTTCTCCTGTACCAAAAAGTCCTCAGTATGTGGGCAATCAAAGAAACAGCGTCACATCTCAGCTATCAACGCCTGGCCCTCAGGAACCCGTGAGCAGGATGAGTTGGACTGCAAAGAATACTTCAACTCCTCAGCATGAGCCTCGAAAGCCGCTGTTCTCAGATAGAAGTGATACTCAGTCACAAGCTTCCGACAGTAGTACTTTGAGTCGGAAAGGCAAACCCGAAACTGGATCTTTAAGAAGACTACCTAAAGCGGAAAACGAAGAGATGAAGTCACCATCGAAAGAAGGTGAAAGAAAAAACGAAAGCGTTGCACCCCCTAATCAATCAGGTACATTAGGAAGAAGCGGGAAGATTCCTCCCAGACCCCCGCCGAAACCTAAGAAAAAGCCTAATCCTGAATTGAATAATACTACAGAACCTTTGTTTGAGGACGAAGGTGAAGATGGTACAGAAGTGTAGTGATAACTCTGCAGTACAGTGAGTACTACCAAAGTGCCAATGAGCTTGTAGTGAATAAACAAAGTGATATCAGTGACAGACGAAAGTAAAGAACAAAAATAATATGAATTTTAATCATTTGTTTCGCGGTGCTCGTGTAAATAAATAACGTGTGTGCTAGATTTTTTACCTACCTACGTACAAGATAAATCATTATGGACCATTTTGTAAAATTGTAAGCTCTAGTTTTACACCATGAGTTTGTACACGATATGTTACATATTTTAAGTATTTATTTGTTATCATCAGGTAGCTATTGAATTTGCTTGCCAGTGTAGGGGCATCTTTTCATCCATTTTCAAGACTGATTTTTTTCTAAATTAACAGATTCCTTTGACATTCCTTTTGGCTTGCGTGAAATGTAAACAATTGAATAGGTCAAGGTAAGAATTAGTTAAGTCTCAGTTCTGTTAAAATAACAAGTATTGCGAGCTATAATACCTCAAAAAGTTCCTTATCTCATTTTTCCCTTAGGCCTTTCAATAATAAAAATATTTCATGTTTTATCCAATCTAAGTTTGTGAGATCGACGCTAAACATTTACTTTTCTTTCCAGAATATTTCATAGATTGCTAGAACAGTTTGCTTGACTCGAATGACTTCAGAAGACTGAATCACTTTGTAACTGTTGAGGATGTCAACAGTTTACCCAAAGTGACTTTTGGCTTTGTAATAAAACTCTTTTTGAGCTGTTTAACATTCAAGTAATGTTTTGTAATGTTTGTTTAAAAAGAATACAATGGACGGGTCGGTTTTTCATTTGGCTAGAAAATGAAAGCTGGCTTTTTGTTCGTTCAAAATATTTAAGTTAAATTTAGTTTTACTTAAAATGTATTATTCTACATTACGGTTATAATACACACACAAATCAGAACAGTATTGGAAGGCCTCTATCAAATATAGTTCGTGTATTATTTAAATAGGTCTATTGAACGATGACCTTACTTTAATGTTAAACAGTAAAGTATCAAAACCCTAACATAATAATATCACTAAAATATTTAACTTAAAACTCTCCTAAGTTAACATAATTTTAGTTTTAGTAACTTTGCGCCGTATACTGTCAAATTAACTTCTGGCAATTCTTGAGATAATGTAAGTACGTACATGGTTCCTAAACTATTCATTTTACCGAAAAAATATTATTTGTTACTTTACAATAAGTACTTTTTAAGTAACGGTTAAGTTGGATTTAAGTTACTGGTGCTTACGATGTTCTTTTTTAATATGACTTATACAAAAAACTTGTTTGCCATTTACTTGTGCGTGCTTATGTATTTATTATTTTTAATCATGGATTTCATAGTTAGGTCACCAAGTACATTAAAAAATATGTTTAAATGTTTTTAACTACAAGTACGTAGACTTATGAATTTAAGTTTAATATGGACAGTTTTGTCTTAACCGACTTCAAAGATGGGAACCTCCCATCCACGTGTATAGTGCTTGCTGACAATATGCAAAGTTTCAAACTCGGGTTTTTATGAATACACTTCATATTTACAATATACCTACAGGGTTATTTTTAAAATGCTAACAACCTTTCAGAACTATTATATTACTAATATCATAAACAACTTTTGTTGCTTGAGTTTTCGCAAAACATAATATATTTATCCATAATCAACTTTTAAGTTTTTATTGTACTATCTGTACCTTCTGACACTTTTTAAATCTATATTTGGTAGTAAGGTAAGTTCAAACGTGCAAGCGTCCTCCGCGACGACTTCCACCCCCGACCTGCACAGAAATAGTTTAGAGCGATCTGTTTAAACATATTAAGTGAAAAGTAAGTAAGTAAATAAGTAACATCTGATGAATTATTATAATAATAATAGTAACACACACACTCAACATGGGAAACCTGTGTCGCGGGTGCCATGGACACACACAGACATAGACAACCACAAACTCACGAGAGAAATAAATGTAGGCCATACAAATATTTCTCCCGGCCCAAGAATTGAACCTGGGATCTCTGCGTGGCATGGTAACCTTTCGGCCACAGAGGCAGTTAATATAAATATAAGTCATGGAACAAAAGTTGTTGTTTACGATGCTAGTACTATACTCCTGTGAGGTTATTAGTATGTTACAAATAACCCTATATATGTATAACCCTTTTTATTTTACTCGACATTGCGATTATCAGAATTAGTGTAAAACGCGAGAGCTTAAAAAATACTAACAAATTGATACTAAGACCGAATAAACTCAAGGAAAAATTCCTTCGATCGTACTGGATTTGCATCAGCGGTATTATCATGACCATACTTACTTATGGCGCCGAAATATGGCCGCTCACAAAGGAATACACACACTAAATCAGAGTAGCACAAAGCACCGTCGTCCGTCTGCCGCGTTATAGTTAGCGGACGACAGCATACTCGGCATTTCCCGTGTCTACGTGATGGTGGCTGGGAGACTCGCACAAAACCGATTGAGCTGGCGTGCAAAAGAGGAAGACTGTACCCAGCAGTGGGTGTTAACGGGCTGAGATGTTGATGTTGATAATGATCGCTCTCCTAACTGAGCTAGTTTAAGTTAAGACCAAAAACTAAGATCTGTAACTGTCGCTGGTTCCAGTCTTGACTTTGTTCTATCTTTGTATCAATAATAATAACAAAAAATACTAATAAAAAACCATTTCAACAAAAATGCTTTTCGTATGGCGCCACTGTTGAATGGTGGTAGAGGCTTAAAAAATAATGTACTATACAAGTTACAAATTCTAAATAATAATGTACAGATCAATTTTGGAATCTTAAATAATAATGTACAGATAAGTTTTGGAGTCCTGAATATGAATGTACTGTTCAATTTTGGAATCCTAAATAATAATGTACAGATAAGTTTTGGAGTCCTGAATATTAATGTAATGTTCAATTTTGGAATCCGAAATAATAATGTACAGATAAGTTTTGGAGTCCTAAATAATATTGTTACTGTTCAATTTTGGAATCCTAAATCATAATGTACAGATAAATTTTGGAGTCCTGGATAACAATGTACAGATAAATTTTGGAAAGCTAAATAATGATGTTCGATTCAATTGTGGATTCCTAAATAATAATGTACCTACCCCTAAATTTTGACTCAGTAACGAAGTTCTAAGTGCTCGGATGTTTATCTACGATTTATCCACTTTCTATATTAATCTTTTTTGAAATGTAAAAAGTCTTCAAGTATTTAATTTATAATTGAAGAGAATATTAAGGCAAATCATTTGACAGTTTTCAAAATCTTACCTTATTGAAGTCGGTTATTAAAAGTCCATTTAATAATTATACCATAACGAAACTATGAAATTATTTTTTGTGACTTCTGTTATTATTTTGTTGTAATAAGAACCCTATCATGTATTCATTATGTTCAAATGTACAATGTACGATATTTTTACAAAGTTTACTGTAGACTACAAGATTTTTTATAGTTTTAAGGGCTGTAAATTCC
The DNA here is from genome assembly GCF_003589595.1 of Hyposmocoma kahamanoa. Classification (NCBI taxonomy): domain Eukaryota; kingdom Metazoa; phylum Arthropoda; class Insecta; order Lepidoptera; family Cosmopterigidae; genus Hyposmocoma; species Hyposmocoma kahamanoa. Next base: position 1,334,010 of record NW_020653561.1, on the reverse strand, counting down.
AACAATATTATTAAAAATGATTAAAAGCTATATTTCGTAAACTTGTTGCATTTTTGTTCTCATATACTTATTAATTTTCTTATAACTTGTCTCAACTTATTTATATCGAACTACAGAGCTCGGGTCTTATCTACAGGGCTACAGGTCACCACGGTGAACATTGCGATTTGGAGATATCGTATTGTCCCCTTAATCCAAAAATTTTAAATGCGTCTGTAAGTCTGCACAGACGTACTTAAAATTTTAATGGTAAAACGTTATTGTTTGAATTTAATGTACCTCGCCATGATATAAATAATTCATTTTCATTATAATTGTCCATTAGCGTTTTAAGGGACGAATGTCTTCGAATACAAACTTTCAACAACTGGTTTCCTCACAAAATAGTGTAGGTAGTTAGCAACCTTTATACATCTTTACATTACCGCTGAAAATAGGTCCTAGCAAATAATATAGGACCTTGCGCACAAATTAGGTATTTGCAACTAAATAGGTCCTGGTTAATAAAATAGGTCCTTGCAAGTAGGGTTGGGGCTTGTATTTAAAATAGGTCCTTTCAAATTTTTTTATTATTATTTGTTTTTTATTTTTACACAGTTACAAGATACAAATTATATAATACAAGTAAAACTATGACACTAACCAGAAACAAACAAACTTGTAGCTCAATAAAATGTAAATAACATTTTTCAACGTAATTAATGTAACTAACTATGTCAATAGAAAATTAGAAAATGTGTATATACTTTAAATAAAATTACTTCACCCTGTGTTCACGTACCTTCTTGCAATCTGGGCTTTTTATAATTTTTATAAATGTTTTGGCGCTCTGGTGGAATATATCAAGATCTTTACAGAGCATACTGCCTGCATAAACGTATGAGAAGGCTGAGTGACACATTATTTTTTGCAGAAAGCACCAAAAACAAATGTTGCCTACGGTTTGACCTATTATTATATAGTTTGATTAGTGACCTTCAGTGAAACATGGCTCATGATATCAGTATCTAATTTGGATAAATAATTTTGTCTTTTTAAAATTAAAAAAAAAATTTAATATAATTTAATAACTATTAGTGAGCCTTACACAGACACTATCGCGCATGATTGAGCGCGCGTGTAAAGACGTTATAAAGAAGAAGGGAAAGACCGCGACATTGCGCTTTCAAGTTGCGCGCGCAATCGCGCACTCCAACACGCGCCGGTTTCACGCGGTCTATCCTGCTCTATTAGCCTTTACGCGGACGCTCTTTCCGGCGTAACAAAACCGAACACGAGCAATAGCGCGGGAAAGAACGTTAGCTTAATTTTCAAACAGGCAATCGCACGATTGCGCTTGTAAGCATTCTTGTATACCCCTGATAGAGTGACTATGCAAAGGAGGCTATTATTAGGGCAGTAAATTTTTGCAAAAAAATAGACATCGAGCGATAAGCGAAGGTTCAGCGTCATAGGTTAGCAATATATTTGGTCCTCGCGTAAAATGATTTGAGCACATTTGTGAGAAAATTGCACATTAGTTCTGTATTTACTACAATGATGGGCTATCTTATACGACAGAGAAGGAAAAGTGGAAACGTGGGCGAAGACGAGCGAAAATAAGTTATTTTGACCAAATAAAAAAACTACGGCCGCGTAGTATAAGGAGATAAAGAAAAAGCTTTTTAGACGGCGTTTACTACACTGCCAAGTGTTTAGCTCTTAAATCTAAAAGAGACTGCCCCCAGGAAGAAAGAAAGGCACGAGTAGCAAATCCAAAATTCGGAGATACAGGAGTCAAAAAATTTTCTCTAGGTTTTTCTGATGAAAAGATTAGGTAAAATAGATTTTATTTATGTTTAATATATACAAGACTTATAATTAATATATATGTGTTATTAACCGACTTCAAAAAGGAGGAGGTTTTTTGTATGTTACGCGATAACTCCGGGTTGTTTGTGAACCGATTTTTTGTTGGAAACATACTACCTCAGTATTGATTTCATTTAAATTTGATGAAAATATTCCACCTGTAAGGGTGTCAAACCAGGGGACGAAATCGGTTTCGCACACTTTCCGGTAACCGATTTCAATAAAACTTGTCAAATAGATATAATTCCTCAAACTCTTGAAGTCGGTTTTTTTATAATGTACTTCCTGTTGAGATAGATTTGCAGAAAAATTAGGTGGCCTTTTTCTCTACCCGAATACATATAACTCAATTTTGGTAAAAATGTTAGTTGTGTCTTTTTTGGTTGCGAAGGCAGTATAATGCTTTTATCATAATATATTTGTGGCTAGATTTAGGCGGCAAGATAAACTTGCGCTTCACTCAAACCAAGGGCGTAATAGTTTATTTATTTTTCTCAAACATGCTTGAAATGTTTGCTTTCGAAAAAAAGTAACGACGAAAAAAGTTAGGGCGACTAATTCTAAAATTTCGCGACTTAAACCGACTAATTCACCACTTTTTCTGGGTGCAATCACATCTAAGCAGTGGTTCTCGACATTCAAAAATGATGCCGCCGTAATAAGCTTATTTCAGGGTGGACAGTAAAACACCTAAATAACTTCAAAACGACTTGATTAAATCTAGTTTTTTACGATTTAGTCGGTTCTAATCATGACTTTTTTAACACTAAAAAAAGTTGTGATAGTACACTCGAGATTGAGAAATGGTGCCACTGGAATAAGCTTATTTCAGGGTGGACAGTAAAACACCCTTTAACTTTTGAACGGCGGGCCGACTAAATCTAGTTTTTTAGAACCGACTAAATAGCGACTTTTTTGTGGCTAGTGATAATTTCAAAAACTCGACCATGGCCACGCTGCGCTGGAATAAGGCACGCCTTCTTCAGTAACCTGCACAGTAAGTATGCAAATCCATTACTGTCCGGTTCTCTAAACTTTAAAATCTACCTATTAATAAAGAACTATGTAAACAGGCAAAATAATAAATCATATAGCCAACTGCCCAATGTTCGTAATTGCAAGTATTAAAGATACCTACCTCTCTGCTTACTTTAAAAAAAAAATGGCGGTAAACTAAATGAATTGGTATTATTTTCAGTTTTTTTATAAGTTATATTGTTCCCATTAGTATTTATTACTACGAGAGAAAGAGTGTATTTAAAGGAGTCAAGCAATACCCCGCACAAGGGAAACCCTGTGTCGCGAATGCCATGGACACACAAAGACAAACACAAATGACAACCAAACTCACGAGAGAAATAAATGTAGGCCATACATAACCATAACCGTTCGGCCACGGAGGCAGTTAAACTGAAGTAGCATTATATAAAACACGGTTATAATAACGCAATACACAAAATTCAAAACAGGTAAGAATAATAATAACAATAATAACGGCACGTATTGTTCGCCGATTCTTGGACCTGAGTCCCTGACCCCGGCCGACTGTACCATTGCCGGAAATACCGCCTCTCCCATTTAAAAATTCAAAATTAATCTTTTAGGCCTTGGGAGAGGCGAGAGTTAAAATAAATACAATAATAATAATAATAATTTATTTCCAATCACAATGGTATTGACCTTATAATAGATACATACAGAAGTTGAAATGACGTGTTTCACCATTGTGAGAGAGCGGAATCTGTACTGGGATACCCTGCCTTACAGTATTCCTGGATATATATAGTATAGGAGAAAAGAATAATAATTACAGTATAAGTTAGGATACACAACAGACATATCGCCTTTTATCAATTCAGGCAGGGAATTCCACAATTTGATGCTTCTAACCTTGAAGGAGTTAGAATAAAAGTAAGAAGAATGGATAGGACAGTTTAAAGAAAGAGTACAACATTATTCAATTGTACTTTCTTTTAGTTTTTAACCAACTTAAACAAAGAGGAGGTTATACGTTCGGCTGTATGTATGTCTTATGTAAGTTTTCCGATTTCTGCGTCAATTGTGGACCCATTTTGAAAATCTTTTTTTTTTTTGTATTTTATAACAATACCGAAGCACGTATGTGAAAGTGTGTGCGGGCGTGTGTGTGCTTGAAAAAAATATGATTAGGCAACTGCAAGAGTGTCATTTAGTACAATTATTTTTAAGGGAAAATTTATGTTACATTATGTGTTTTACAAAAAAAAAAACAACAACATTTCGAAACAATTTTGAGAAAATGGCTGGTTTTTGTAATTACGCAAGACTTTTTTTTATCTTAATGGCATTTATACTACTTTGTGCCGCCGTCAAAGTAAAAGGTTAGAAAATGAACGAGAGTAACTTCAAAAGGGAAAAATTATCAAAAGGTTGAAGACGAAATGAATATACATACATACATATTATATGTATGTAATAAAATGATTGCGTAAATGTTTCGTCCTTACGTTACGAAATTAAAAGACAGAGATCCCCTACACATGCAGCCTTGCGATATTTTTGTTAATTAAAATTTTGAAACTTTATATTCAATAATAATAATAACGCACACACTCAACATAGCCCCGCACTAGGAAATCCCCACAGGACAACCACAAATTACACTCAACTCACGAGAGAAATAAATGTAGGCCATACAAATATTTCTCCCGGCTCGGGAATCGAACCTGGGACCTCTGCGTAGCAGTCCGGCATGGTAACCGTTCGGCACAAATATATACTCATCACGATATATTCCTTCACTGAAAAACTCATGGTAAATTTCTAATTAAATTTCGCTCAGAAAATACAAAAAACTCAGAGATTCGAACCGGAATTCGAACCCAAGGCTTCTGCAAACTGCAAGCTACCATGGCTAATTTGATTTAATGAAATATTCCAATAGCTATATACCGTTCACTGCCACTGCCGTTCACCGGTTTTGATGATTCCTGAATTATCGATAAATTAATGTCACTAGAAAATAATAAGTAAAATTGCAATCATAGTATAACCAAACATTCTGTCATAAGTCAATCAACATGCATTCCTTTAATTAGTGTTAAAAAAAAAACGGCTGAACATCATTGACTTACAAATAAATGGACGACGGGTCTAATACAAAAACCACGACAAAAATGTCCCAAGTCAACCTATTTAAACGTAGTGACATGTAAAGGAATATGAAAAAGCTAAAACGTTGAATTTAAATTGTAATGTCATCGCAGTACTGTCTAATTTTGCTTGCTTCGCTGTCAGTCGAACAAACGACGACTAAAGCGTGAATGACGCTCTGTATACGATTTTAACGCCCTATAAGTTCGGACACTTTTTAGCGCGGACCCGACGTCCATATAATTGTAAGTTAATGCTGAACATCGAAAATTTGACAAAAGATTACTATCTGAAACAGGAAAGAAAAAGTGTGTAAAGTCAAACAGTGTTAAATATATAAAAGTATCGGACAGCAAAACTACAAGCAGTCTGGCGAGATTTTATGATCTCCTTGTATTTGGTTGTAAAATTCACCCTGAAATAGAGTTGTTTAGGTAGCTGCTACTGAAGAACAAGTGCTTTGGTGATTCGGGCTCCGGTTACCTAATTTTACTGCACGGTTGTTTTACGGTTATTGTAAGTTCTGACTGTTAGTTCATAAACTGTCTTTCTATATTATTTATATTGAATATCGCGACATTTTTACTAGTTTCTTATTATTATTGACATAAGAATAATTCCTCCGACTAGACCTCAACGCGACATGACTAAATTTAAACTGTAAAGAACAATGACAAACTCCCGTATAAATTTTTATTGACATAATTTGTATGCGTCTGTTTATGAAAAATGTGTGAAAATGTCGAGTTGAAATTCCTCAACAAATTTTGTTTTAGATTTACCAGTCTGAGAAGACTGGAATTAAAGATATTCCATTTTGAAGTTTTCAAGGTTATGCGTTACGTAATTGAATCAAATATATTCGGTGTATTATTATATCAAAATAGACTACAGAAACTTTAAACAGAGTTAATAGAAGCATAATATACAGTCATTGGATCAAATGTATTCGAAAAGTATCCGAGTCCTATTTTTATTTTTATCTTGACTCAATCAAGAAATCAATTAAACGTTATAGAAGCGATCACTTTTCGACCACAAAATCTAATGAAATTAAACATAAATTAAAATAATCTACATTACTGCCATTAATACCATTCGCTTACACTAGACACTTTTGGAGGACCGAGGACGACACGGCTGTTTGGCTTCAAAGTGCATAATAAACCTAAACACGACAAGTAATAACTGTGATACAAAGCAGGGTAATCTGTCTCCAGATTGAGCAGTAAAATGACCAAAAAGGGATATGGAGTTTATTTAGGTCACGCCTTTAAATAGGCCATTTTTTTATTATATGTGGCGATAAATTATGATAAATAATTTGGTCAGGAAAGTACAGAAGCAGCTAACAGTCAATGTGTAGATTGGCTGATTGCCTATGCTAGAGAGTTTATTCGTTCAATTACGTACTTATTGAGTGTTTAGGTTTTCACACAATAGAGAAACAAAGGGGAGAGATGTTTGGGCATCTGAAGCATCATAGAACGGGAGAGGCAGAGGATGATCGAGTTTATTTATTTTTCTAATGATAACGGACACATTTGTCCAACTAGAATAAACAATAATAATAAATTGTTATAATTATTAATACAAAGATCGAACACTCAGAAAAAAACCCTTCGATCCGGCCGGACTCGAACCGACGTCTACTAGCATACCGTGGCAGACGCTATACCAACTAAGCCACGGAACGAACCAGCGGACTTTACGAATTTTTCTATGTGCTTACGTCGTATCTTTGTATTTGGTTTTTCCAACGACTTTTAACCGTAGCGCCATCTATGAGAAATCTATGATATTTCGTCACCCAGATACAGCTACCAGCCCGGGCTAGGAATGTCGCTATTCATTGTATTTAAATTTTTATTATTTGATGTTGAATTATTTTTGTATTAACAATAACTATAACTAACTAGTGGAGTAATTTCACGTAAAAATAATTGAATATCAATTCAATAAAAATTTTAATAATTGAAAAGAAAAAAAAATAAAATCAACAGAAGATACTCAATCAACAGAAGACATCAACTTTTGGTCGAAAGTAAGAAAATATGTAGAAGACTGCACCAATAGGGTTCGGGTGGGTGCTTTTGAGGAGTGAGCAAGACCAAGTGAACCGTACTTACAGTTTATTTACACGACACGATTGGTGAAGACCAAGTACTAAGAATAGCTGGTCGTGTGTCAGCAGCTATCAACATCCGGCTCGAAGGATCAAAATATGTAACAGACTGTGTGAATGGAGTTCGGGTGGGTGCTTAGGCTCCGATAGGTCATTAGAAATAATAAAAGTAAATTATAATTGGAATTAAAATTGTACCAACTCTAAATTCTTTGAAATTCCTTCTCTGCCTGTTGTATTCTATGTATTCAGTAAAATACTCTTTGATGCCAAGTGCAGTATGGTTTGGTTGGTGGTCGGTACCTATGTCATTTGAGGTATTTCTGTAGTAAATGTAATAATATATTTAATCGAAAAGATACCCGTCTCTACACGCTACGGTGTGACCAGCGGCAAACACTTACCAGGTGAAGCCTGAAAAACAGCAAATTGCTGAGGCTTAAACCTTTTCTTCGAACGTTTTATCTTAAATGTTATATGTTTTGTGTTGATAAATAAATTCTTTTTTGTTGTGATTATGAATATTATGAAACATCCTGACATTCAATAAAAACTTAATTACAATTATCAAAGCGACGTCTCTAATCAGCTGCTGGTAGCTGTATAGGTACCTAGCTTAGTGAAGAAATAGATTTTTCGCAGATGGCGTTACGGCAAATAAAGTCGTTAAGAACCAAAAACACAATAATAGAATGGAATAGAATCATTTATTTCATATTATCTATGTCACAATATTACAATTAAAAATACAATGTCAAGGGATAGTAATAATAAATATAAAATAAAGTAGTATAACTACTGCTTGTCTAAATACAAAGAAGTCAAGTAACACAAAATTACAATTGTTTCAAAAGAAACTCATCGACACTGTAGAATTCATTATCCAATAAAAAGAGTTTTAGTCGGGTATTGAACGTTTCGTCGTTTGTAACACTTCAGGTCTGTGGGTAGATGTTCGTCGAATACGGCATCTATTACCCGCGGATTTTTCGTTGCAAGTTCGGCACGGTGGGCAACGGATTTTAGTTTTTCCCCGTTTCGCAACACTCGGCCTCCGCCAGTACGTCGCTCATAAATGCTCAAGTTTTGACGCGCTAAACATACATTGTGGGTACGTCGTCGTTATATGATATTTTTTAAAAAGGTTTCTGCAGGACTGACCTTTTTTTATACCTACTATAGTTCTTAGTGCACGTTTTTGAAGAATAAAAACCTTAAATATATATAGATAACATTTTTACACTTACAAACGTCATTTATTTAAGCTACTGCTCGTCCACTACGCTGACCTCTCTGAGAAGAACAAGCAAGAAACTCTAGGGATTGCTCTTTTCAAATAAACTTAAATGCTATAGAATACATTTTGAATCATATTTGTGTGGAATCTAGACTCACGTTGTCTTTCCATACATCTTTATCTAACACGTACTCTACAATTTTGTAATATGACTTTTCAATTAAAACACTTTTAATGTAAGTTTTAAACTTAGGAAATGGTAAACTTAATATATGCTCCGGAATTTTATTGTAAAAACGTGTGCGGTCTCCCTATAAAAGAATCGTTTGCCTTAATTAACCGAAATCATGGTACCATGAGTTTGGACTTAGTTCTAAGATTAATATTATGGATATCTTCTTTCTTAACGAAATTATGTATATTTTTACGGACATACAAAATGTTCGAGTAAAAAGTACTGAGATGCCACAGTCATGATACCAGTCTCCTTAAACTTTTCCCTGAGAGAAACCTGAGAACCTAAACGGTACACAGAACGAATCGCTCGTTTTTGCAACACAAACATAGTTTGCATATCTGCCGCTTTACCACACATGAGAATCTCGTAGGATATTATACTATGGAAGTAACCAAAGTAAACTAGTCTAGCAGTAGCACCATCAGTAAGTTCACGTATTCCACGGACTCCGTATGCAGCAGAGCTTAATCTGCTGGTCAAGGAAGATATATGTGGAAACCATTGGAGTTTACTATCTAAGGTCACTCCCAAAAAGGCAACTTTATTAACAGACTAACTTTTCTCCATTTATTTCTATGATTGGGCTAGTCGATTTGACATTAGGTAATTCAAATTTAACACATTTTGTCTTCTTTCTGCATTGAGCAATAAATTGTTAATTTTAAACCAATGAACTACCTTTGAAAGGGTATCATTAATATTATCATAGTTATTGTCATGTCTGTCTGTTTTTAAAATCAAGGATGTGTCGTCAGCAAACAATACTCTTTCGCAAAGGTCCGTAACAAAGAATGGTAGATCATTTATATGAATGAGAAATAAGAAAGGTCCAATTCGACTCAGTTGAGTTACCCCACGGTGCGATGCCGTATGACATCAATGAATGGATATAGGCAAAGTAAAACCTACAACCAGCAAACAGAAAAATTCGTTAGGTCCGCTGGTTCGTTCAGTGGCTTAGTTGGCATAGCATCTAGTATGGTTTGCTAGAAGACGTTGGTTCGAATACAGCCGGACTGAAGGATTCTTTTCTAAGGCCACGGTCACGGATTGACCGTCATGACTGAGGCATGGCCAGTGCAACCTGACCGAAACGTCGGGGAAATAGGTTGGTGTGAAAATACTTATTAGTGTCTAAACGCGTTTATTCCCCTTTTCAAATATTTAATACAAATAGAGAGAGAAGTAGAGATGATGTAAGACCCATCTATCCCTGGCAATTTATCAGGTAAACGTGTCTTATATCACTTTCAAATATCAACTCTCGTTTGCGCTGAAATCACAAATTAGAAAACTGAAATAGTACAGCGCCAACAACTGACCTGTGAGTACGTCTCCGTATATTCCAAAAATATTCTGTATTTATTGTAATAAAGATAATATCTCTAACTATAGGGGGCTGTTCCGTTCGGTGGTGCGGGAAAAATAGCAAAACATATAATTACAAACAAACGGAAATCACTTTTCATCGGTAAATACAATGGACGAAAATTGCAAAATTATATATTTAATGTTATATATAATTTTGCAATTTTCGTTCATTACAGCAAAGCTCAAGTTAAACTGGTCGATTTTAAGTGAAACAGTTGACGACACTCGTCAATTGTTTCGTATTCGGACTGGCCTAAATAATGATTTGGCAGAATAGTTTTCAAGCAAATTAAATGACATTTCGTCTCTATTTTTGGATTGTATACTCGATGGCGATTGGACACGAAATAAAATTATTATGCCTAGCGGGACAAACAAGCCGTGCGCCTGGCGTCACGGCTCCCCATATAACTTCCTTGTTAGGTACACGTTTTCCAAGAGTTGTGAACATTCTTCGACAGCATGTTCCATCATGATATGTTTCTTCTTACGTAACTGAGAAATTAAAAACGTAGGAAAATGCTGCAAAAGCACTATTCTACCTTTGATGACCGACCTAAAAGTTTACCGATTGTAAAGGCTTCTACTGCCAATCAAAGAAAAAGATATAATCAGCAGGTTAACAAGAGGACAAAGATAAAAGATATGTTTTTCCAAGCTGTCAGTTTGCTCTCAAACACGACACGTCGTGAGTTATCTCTGCAGGCGTGAGCAAAACCATCGGTCACCCTAATGCCGTAGTAGCGTCGGAAGATAAAAGAAAAGTTATGGATTTAAAGAGTTTTGTGATGATTTATTTATCGTGGAGGGTGTAACTCTGAAATATTGGGAGAATAACAAATATCTTTAGCCACAGTCTGTCTTTTCTGAAGATGAAGTAAAATTACAGTTCAATGTGCAAATGTTAAGCCGGATTTACATTTATCTGACGTGTCGTGTCGTGACGCGTCAGAATGTTATCGGTGTCATACACACAACTCAAGCCGTCACCTCAGATTGCGACACACTAATATAAATTTAACCATATTAAATGTATGAAACCGATATCGTTGTGACGCATCACGACACTACACGTGACACAAAGATAAATCTCGCAAAATTACCCGTTTGCAAGCAGCTAGTCCATAAACATTTTATTGCCTACGAACGTTGGTCACGCTTAAGCAACATATAGCCGAACTTGTTTCGGCATCGGCCCATTATTCGTCCATCTGCTGGGCACAGGTTTATTGGCTTTGTCAATTTTTGCATTTACTTAGAACTATGTCTGGAAAATACAAAGAGGACACATATTTTAAACTTTTTTACTTTAATTCAATTATATACGTAATAGCAAGCAGCAGAGCTCCTTGAGAAAGAGTTCATCCAAGGAAGTACTGCCACTTTACCTATTTCTACCGCCAAGCAGTAATGTGAGCATTACTGCGTTCCGGTTTGGAAGGGTAAGGGTGCTGGTGAAATTACTGGCAAATGGGACTTGTCAACTTATGTCTCAGGATGACCATAATATCTTTGCGAATTAAAGCTCTGAATGGCGCTACAACTGTTATGGCTATCCATAACAGTTGTAGCACCACCTATGTGTCTCGCTTATCACCAGGTGCACCACTTGTTCGTTCCACCACAATCCGCCTGTTCTTATTAAAACGAATGAATAAAATTCATTTCAATTCTAGTAGGCCAGCTACTCGCCGACGGTAAACAGTGTTTTTTTTAATAGGGACAGTATGGTGAAATCCGAAATTACAGAAGATACAAGAAAACTGTCTTAAGAACCATTAAGTCTTTTTTGTGAAAACAATTTTGGCATAGTCAAGTCAATTGTTTGGTCAAGCGTGAATAGTCCATAAAAATTAATAAAATAAACAACAATCAAGTTGGTCAAATTTCATAAAATGTTGTAAACTTGTAAAACTTTAAAAAAATTAAATTTGACCAACTTCTGCTGTCTCAATTTTTTTATTCAAATACAATGAAGTCATCCTTAAAAGAAACTGAGTCTATTAGTAAAAAGTACGACGAAAAAGGTTCACACACACCCTTGGAAAGTGTGTGAAGCCCCCAACCCGCATTGGGCCAGCTTGTCAGACTATGGCCTAAACCCTCGTCTCAAAGAAGACCCGTGCCAAGCAGTGGGACGTATAAGAGGGTTGATAATGATGATGACTGGAGTTAGGAGAGCTGATCTTTGGCTTGAAAGGAAACGACATCTATCGTGCCGTTGGAAAAGATACACGTTATCGTTTTACCAAAAATTTATCTACAAGACAATACAAAGTACCCCATAACAAAAGCAGAAAATCTGCATATCAAGCGAAATACATTTTTCATTAAATAATTTGAATGCGAAACAAAAAAAAGGCATACATGCGTCACCTGCCAGCGACACTGCCCGAAATGACAGATGAGCTGCCGAGAAACGAAATCTGGGGCGGGCTAAACCGCCAAATAACAACCCTCTGAACGTTTTGCGGGTTTTTCGCTACCTTCATTGTATTCCAGGTCACCTCGGGGTAATCTGCACCTGGTAGATATGGCTACGTAAATAAAATTATCATGTAGAATTTTTTCCATGCTATGGATACCTTAAACCTACACGCGTGTACGTATTTATAGGATAACTGAAAAAGGTTGAATTATAATAAGTGATATATATGAAGATAAGCGACACTTTTGGGTTATGTTGAGTTATATATACCGTTGCAATTACAAACATTAGCTGATTCCAACGGTATATATTTTATCTTTCAAGCGTCAATATGAACCACCAACCACGGGCTTTTTACACATCTAAAAAAAATACCATCCTATAGGATGTCCGTAAGTGATGGTCAAAATGAATTGCGGAGGTAGGGTTGAGTGTTTGCAATTAGGCACACACATTACGATTGCAATTTTTTGTATCGGTTGATTTCCACGCGAATTTTCTGCAATCGTATTTCGTAGTAGACCTTGTGAACGTTTAATTTGAAAAAAGAATTACTTCAATCGTTCTTTCAATATCATTTTGAATTGATTTCGTTTCATCTCGACGTTTTCGTTCACCGTTAGCGAGAGGTATAGCTTCTAGACATTCACAAATGTGCGTAACTTACCAAGTCATAGATACATGCCGCCACACGGATTTGAACTGTTAACCTCCCAAAAAGTACTCCTATTTTATATAAAACAGTTGACAGCTTTAAGGGCGCAATTATTCGACATTAATTTCATCGCGCTCACCCCGCACGGCCGCCACGTGGTCGTGAATTGTGGAATTCGTATACAGGGCGCCCTATAAGTATCCGGAACTGGCCACTTACATGAACAATAGTTAAAATTAATTACAAATAATTACCAAATGTTTGTGTAGTATTGATTGTATTTGACTTATGCCCATACCTAAAGACACCCCAATCTCATGGTATATCACATGCCTGTCGGTTTTGATCATATGGCGCACAGCATCGATGTTTTTGTTGTTCACAGCAGTGGACGGGCGACCATCCCGAAATTCGTCACTGAGATTCACACGACCGCGTTTGAGTTCTGCAAACCAGCTATAAATAGTCGTTTTGCATGGTGCTTCATCGTCAAAACCAGTTTGAAGCCAGTAGAAAATCATACTACGAAAATTTTCACGAGTTAAATCCATGGTGATGTAGACAACCAATTTCTAAAATGACGCTACAATGTAAAAACAAGTGGCAGTCAGATGAAACAAACTGTATTCTACAGCTAAAGGGTTCCATTTTCAAATGTTCTAATTACTTTTTAAATATTGTTTACGTAAGTGGCCAGTTCCGGAAACTTATAGTGCGCCCTATGTACTAATAGCAGTATACACGTTTCACAATTGTGTGATAGTTTTTGAACAAGCACACATTTTTTTAATTTAGTACTGAAAATGCAAAGTGGCTCGAATTATACATCCAGGGGTATATATAATAATAATAGTTAGCCTATATAGTCCCAGTGTTGAGCACAGGTCTCTTCTCGCAATGAGAGGGCTGTAGTTCCCACGCGAGACCAATGTGGATAGGAAACTTCACACACATCATTAAATTGCTAAACAGATGTGTGCAAATTTCCACACAATGTTTTCTTTCACCGAAAGGCTCATGGTATATTTTGTACATAAATTTCGAAAGTCAGACATGCCAGCCTGGATTCGAACATTGAGATCAATTTGAGAGATGATAGGTACCGACCTACTATGAGACTACCACGGCATTTTTTCACGAATATTTAAAACAGAAGAAATATATAACTAGTGAAAACCATTTAAAGAATAACCATTAGTTTATCTATATGGACAGAATAATATAATACGTTGTATTATCTGAAGTAAAACGGATGGCACCAAAACACTGTACTCTTTAAAATTGCATTAACTCTTCCAATCCTGCTCCGGAAACGCTATTATGAAGGACATAATAGGAATAATCCGTCAGGCCTCTCTCATTTGCGACCAAATGTCGACCCGTTTATTACAAAACAGGAAGCAGGAAGCAAAAAACATCTCTATAAACAGTGCCGTAAGGTTTAATTTTATATATTTTGTAGACTAGACAAATAGACGTATGGGAATGTGGATTAATTATGACGGAGACAATTGTTGTAACCAACGTTAGCAGTGGCCGTAATCTGGCAGAGGGCCGTTATATTTGGGCCCATGAGGTTCAAAGGGCCCTTTACCAAAATCCGAAACGCATTGTAGATACGAGATGTTATCAAGTCATAAGATATACAAGGAATTATTGCCCATACTTTTTTACTCTGCTGGCTCAGCCACCCGAAGTGGGTTTTGGCCTCCGATACGAGTTGGCGACAATGCGCTTTATCTCGTTCGATCTCCACCCAGTACTCTGTGTCTTGAGCTCGAAGGTCTTTCTCACTTCGTCCCTCCATCCGACCACTGGGATGTCTTATGTAGGCCCTTTCCACCAGCGCCCTATGAGCTGGCATCCTTTCGAGGTGTCAGAGTCAACGGAGTCTTGCGGTTGTAACACATAATATGAACTCACCATAATAATTACCGCGAAATTGGCTTGATCTTTACGCTGAAAAGGCTTTACAACTATGCAATAAGAGCGAAAAAGATGTCACACGTTTCGTTTCCACTCGGACCACTGTCGTGAAACTATTTACATACATCTTTTTCTCTACTCTATGGACACAAAGTTTTTTATCTCCGGCTTAAACTAATTTCATGTTGATAACTATGGTGACTCCCTCTTCAAAAGTAGAATATATTTTTATACTTTTATAACCTGTTTCAAAAAGGAGGAGGTTCTCAATTCGAGCATATTTCTTCTTATGTGTATGTTACGCTTTATTTTGACATTGTGAACCGATTTCGATTATTCTTTTTTGTTGGAGAAGGGATACCTCAATAGTGGTTCCATTCAAATTTGAAGATAATATTCCAGTTCTAAAGGTGGCAAATTAGGGAATTAATACTATTTATTGACTTTTTTTACAACACCATGTAACGAGAAGAACAAATCGTACGCCCTGGTGGTGTAAGCGACACGCTTGCAGTGTCACTCAGACCTTTAAATAGCAAAGATCTGAGGGTCATTGCTACTCCACCCATCACCCTGATTTACACATTTAAGTTGTTTAAGTTACATAAGTTGACAAGTCTCATGTCATCACTTCAAAAAAATCCAACAGCCGAAAGTGGATGCATGTGGAAGCGTATAAACAAAGGACAAATAGGTACCGGGAATTGTGACAAACAAGGGTCTTCCTCCATTAGTAAAACTCTTACAACTTGTACGGGCCGGACAGTGAGTAAACTATGTTAATGTCTTAATAAAGAAAATATTATAGGAAATGAAACTATTTTTTCACTATAGTTAAAAAATAGAGTGGTTTGCATTAATATTAGACATAACTGGTTGAAGACTGTACCACCCCAGTCAACCGTGAGCATGAGACCTGTAAAGGGCCCGAATGGTCGGTTTGTTTGAAAAAACAAATATACGCGATTTAAATCCGAAAATATGGTTTCATTTCCTATGTGTAACAATCGCGAAAACCTAAGAACTCGAAAAGAAAATATTGATTAGCGCGACCCAATTATTTTCCACCAAGGCTCTACTCTCCTCTCTAAATACACCACTGAATATTAGTACCAATATGGCAAACAAACTTATGAGGGCAGTTGGACAAAATGAAGACCTTCCCTTTATGGTCGTAAATTCGGGTGTTTATACCGTTAGTCCGATTGCGCAAATAAGTTTGGATATATTTCCACGTAAGGTCAGTGTTTCCGTTAATTGTTCGAATGTACAGGTTGAGGGTATGAGTGACAAATTGGGGATTGGGCGGTAAATGTTTCGCTGTTGGACAAGATTTTGGTTTATTAATATTTCTCATGTACGGTATTAGTCTTGGTAACGCGAGATAGTTTATGTCTGAGCTCGCATTTCCTTTTCCTTTCCCATCTCAATCCGTGCTACACCAAAGCCGCCTAAACGCCAGTGACTTCAAAATAGTGTGTGTGACGCATTGACTTACAAATGAATGGACGACGGGTCTAATACAAAAACCACGAAAAAATGTCCCAAGTCAACCTATTTAAACGTACTGACATGTAAAGGAATATGAAAAAGCTAAAACGTTGAATTTAAATTGTAATGTCATCGCAGTACTGTCTAATTTTGCGTGATTCGCTGTCAGTCGAACAAACGAAGACTAAAGCGTGAATGACGCTCTGTATACGATTTTAACGCCCTATAAGTTCGGACACTTTTAGCGCGGACCCGACGTCCATATAATTGTAAGTCAATGGTGTGACGTTACAATATTCGAACTGAAAAATTCCGTATGCGCATCATCTCAAATTTGTAATTAATTATCCGCATCTCCGCCCGGCATTAAGCTGTGTACGCAAGTTTTTTCATGGTGGCGTTATCGGTGGTCGCATGTGAAGAGGTGAAGTTCGGATATAAAGGTTGGTGGTAGTACGGCTTCCCTTCTTTTTACTTTGCGAGCTCACCTATCCCGCAGCTCTCCACGAGTTATCGAAAGTTTTGTTTTTTTTTCTTATAATAGCGTCACCAAGACTTAAAGACTAAATATTGCTGACAAGGAAAATGAATAGTCCTTATTTGACACCCTCTAACAACCTTCTTTTTTTGGTCTTGGACAAGCGTATGTTTAACATTGGATAGTTATATGATGATGTTGTATAAACTCGGTTATTAACGATTGATTTTGACGGTTTAAAATGACTATAATGTAAAGGAAAAACGTGAGAAAAATACGTTTCATTGGGAACCGCACTTTCTAATGCACGGAGCGTTGCTGCTCGTTAATCTTGGCACACAATTTTGTGCCAAATATTATATATACAACGTGTAGCTATAGCTGCAAGGGGTGTAGCTCGTGCAAAAGGGATGGTGAATTGAAGGAGAAATGAGAAAATATGTTTTGCATGTTAAAAGCAATTTTCTGGTATTGACAAATAAGTAGAACATGGTGGCTTCACATACGGGTAAAGAATAAAAAAAATTAAAAGCTTTAAAGAATACAGCTTTTACCGGTATATGATTATATTTACATACTTTCATGGGTTTCTTACAGGTGGCGAGATCTGCAACAAGCACATAGTATAGAATTTACAGCTCAGTTGAGATAGCGATAGCCTCGAAGTGGCGCGGTTGCTGGTTCGTGTACAGCCGGACTGAAAGATGTAATATACATTTATTAGTTATTAAGAATCCAAATTGACATTTCCTGTATACACTTGACATTGTTAGTTTAATTCAATTATTTATTAGTTTAATCAATTATGTTGATTTTGCATATGTACACTATTGTGTACTTATGACCCACTAATAAAGAATTATTTGTTCATTATTTTGTAGTATAAAATGACATATGATTGTATTTGTATGAAATTTGTAATGTTGAGATACATAAACTAATCTTTGCCAACAGGGATTATTATGTTAAAATATATTAACAGAATTTGTTATTTCTTTTTAAATTTGAAACTACGACCAATCAATATCAAGATTTTATAGCGTTTCAAATTGAGATTGTGTAAGTTTTGGCGACATCAGTTCTGATGGTACCTAATCGAGGCACTTTCCATTGTTTTCTTTTCTTCCGTGATGGCCAGCCTCACTTCTTAATTTGTAGCAAAAAACAAACATACAAAATCCTGCCATTGACTGATGTGATTAAAAATTAGCGGCCCTTGGGCCTCGTACTTACTGTAAAAGAATTCTGGAAAAATTTGGAATTGGATTGGGAAATATAACAACTTATAGCTAGATATATAAAACGTTCATTGGATACAAACACAACAAAAGCTTTACAGACTAATTGGTGCAAATTTATAAATGACTACGCTTGCAAAGATTTACAATATAATAACTTGATCAATTTCGTGTTGAAAAGGCCCTGACTCAGCATAGATGCTTTTGATAGGCCTTTACAGTGTGCAGCGTTGGTGAGCGATAGCTCCCTTACAATCATGATACCAAATTGTATATTTTCAATACAAATTTTAAAGAGATGTGTATACACTTTATTGCCAACTCATAAGAACAAAAACGGTATATAAACATTTAGAACTAATATGGGTAGCCTTACCGATAAGAGCGATCTTTTACAGACTTATCTTTGAGACAGATGAAGAAAAAACAGATGGAGACGTAATGTGCGAAAGCTTTTATTTAAGTCTTGCAGGCTGTTTCTATCTATGGATATTTGAAATAAACATTGTAAATGATAAATGCGTACACACAAATGTTTATTTCCAAAGAGCAACCCCTGGAGTTTCTTTCTTTTTTCTATTCTGGTCAAGGGAATCTTCCTTACGAATAAGGAGTTAAATTAAAAAAAAAAAAAAATTAAAAATTTGATGATTTCAAATGTGTATGAGACATTTTATTAAATTTGACCAACTTCTGCTCTCCCGATTTTTTCTTCCCGTACAATGAAGTCATGCTTATAAGAAACTGAGTGTTAAAAAAATTTGTCACTTTTATTAATTTTGTATGAAAAATAATTTATGAAATTTGACCAACATCGGCTGTTCCGACTGTTTTCGTTCAATACAATGAGATACATCCTTCACGAAACTGAGGCGATTAACACTAAAAAAATTTTGATCAATTTTTTAAAATTTTTATAGACAACTCACGCTTGACCATAAAATTAACCATACTAAAACAGTTTTCACACAAAAAAAGACTAAATAGTTTCTAAGACAGTTTCCTTGTATCTTCTATGGTTTCAGATTTTAAAAGAAAACACTCGTATTTTTTAATTTGAGATTAAATAGTAAAAGTTTAAATGCATAAAAAAAGAACTACCCTTGTTATATCCCGGCTGAAACCGCCTCAAACGGACCAGCCTTGTTGGTTTCCTTATTTATTGAAACTTATGAAAGTTGACTGTATACATTTCCATAAAAACTTACTTGGACACCTTATCTCTATGTCCATCTAACTTACAAGTCGAAAAATCGAACAATCCGAATTGGAATAAAGTGAATCAACGAATCTTAGAAAATTCTCTTATATATATGCTGATACAGCGTATCCCACACCGTACCGGCCCTATCGATGCGCCGCGAACCCCGCCCGGCCAATCAGAGCCCCTGAATTATTTACGTAATTCTACACATATTGCTCTGACCGGCCAGGCGCGAACGGCCGTCCGTAACAACACTTCTATTACAACATTTATTAAAGTACTATATTAAAATAATAATATTACAGTTACCATTCATAGTCCCAAGGCTGAGAACAGGCCTCCTCTCACACTGCGAGGGCTTGCTTCCCACGCGAGCCCTATGTGGATTGGGAGTACCACACACATCAATTGCTTTGTAGATATATGCAGGTATCCTCGCGATGTTTCCCTTTCTGGATAAATTTCAAATTTCTCGTATTAATTCCGATAAACTCAGAGGCGCAAGCACGGATTCGAAGCCACGACTCTCTGGAGAGACGGTAGAATATAAATATATATTATTAAACTTAACATAGTATAATTAAAATTAACATAACACGTGTTATGTGTCGCGAAAACCTAAGGACTCAATAAAATTAACGTTACTGTGTTGACATTATTATGTTAATTATATAGGGTGGCCGCAGTGGAGATGAAGTTTAGTAAAGACGAGAAATATGATGAATAATTATATTAAATTTTCACAAAGGTATTTCTTAAAGATAAACTAAATAATTTTAAGAACGTCCGAAGTTGGGTACGTTAGGTCTAAAAGTGTCTTATAATTAAAATGATGAGTTTTGCATCGGTCACGTTGCAGTGCACGGGACGCGCGTTCCGGGGTGCGCGAATGCAAGTGCATTGACCTGACGTTTTAGGTATGTGTGTTATGTGCAAATCTGGATACATAACATGTTCTAATTATTTATTGGCATGCAATAACAACATCAACCCATTTATATGTCCAATTGCATAGGATTCTTCTCAGGCGAAGGCTTAGGCCATAGGTTCCCAAGCTATTTGCTTCACCGTCCACTTAGGCAAGATAAAAAAATTCAACGCCGATCACCACAAACAATTATTGAAAATACGTATTTTTAAGGAAAAAAAATGACATAATTTGTAGTGTAGTTTATATAGATAATTCAGGTGTTTCTTTTAAATACGGTAGCACCCGCTGTACAGCATCAATGCCCCCAATTGCTTTCGCCCCCCTAAACCATAGTTTCCCAAGATGGTCCCTACCGCCCAGCTGGCGCTGAAGCGTTCTAAGGGAAGTTCTAGTAGGTATCACCTTGTGAAACTATGGTCACATGTTTTCCGAAGACAAGTCATATGTAATAAGTTCACCAGCACCATAACCCTTCAAAACCTAAACGCAGTAATGCTAACATTCCTTCTTGGGGGCAGAACAGGTACAGTACTTCCCTGGCCGAACTCTTTCACAAGGAGTCCTCGAGGTGAGTCCTGGTATTAGTACCTACATAATATAAGTGAATTGGTTACGTTTAAGTTATATTTTAACAAGGACAAAGCATTATGCAAGAAGCTTCGAGCAAATATGTCAGACAATGCGGGCGGCAAACATGCAACTTAGCAGGATACAGCTCGGAATAGTTGAACTCTTGTAAGTTTGAGGGAGATTAACGCTTGATGCTGCGGTTTTAAGGGTTATTTTACCTTGTCTTCGTTACGGCTTAGGTCTTTTTGAGCCGAAGGCGAAGAAATTGAGTTGGGGCGAAGATAATATTGACACTCTAGATATTATGACACAACAATTTTGTCAAAAATATCAAGAAAGATCAAACTAACTATTTAGGCCATTCTATCCTTGGAACGAAATAAAGCTGAACTTACAACAGTTTTTTCGTAGAAGTCATTCTCAATAATCCTCTTCTAAGCCACACCTAAACTCGAGAAACAAATGTAGGCCACACAAATATTTCTGCCGGCCCAGGAATCGTAACCGGGACCTCTGCGTGGCAGACCAGCATGGTAACCGTTCGGCCACGGAGGCATTTAATCTGTGGTTATACAGTGTGCTCACAGCTCATACAAACAATCAAAACAAGTTTATACTGTGGGCGCAAGATGAGGAGCTCTCGGGTTAGATTCCCGGCAGTACCAATTTGGGAAATAAAAAACTTTTCTTAATTGGCTCTGGTCTGGATATTTGGAATCCACCTCCGAGTTTTACCGACTTTATGTGCAAAATTTAATTTGAAAGTTACCTTGAGCTATTAGGTGTAGGAAAACATTGTGATGCAGCCTGCACGTCGAATAAGGTTTACAACCTTCAGAAAACTCTCCTGAGACGAGATCCGTGTCTAGTAGAAATGGGTGCCTACCTAATGGGTATCTGCACATCGAAGAAGATTCACAGATCTTAGGAAATGTTTGATGTTGCTGGATTGGGATAGCGTGGCGAACTGTGGCTTAAACCCTCACTAAAAAGGAGCCCCGTGCCCAGTAGTAGGATGCATGGTGGGTTGATAATAATGATATTCATAGATAATACAATGAAGACTCAAAAAATGATCCACAGGCAAGCTTGAAAATTATAAGCTTGCGTTCTGAAATTAATGCCTAAAGGTAATTATAATATAAAGAGAAATGAGTTATTTGGGATGGCGTCCATTAGGCTTAAATGTTTACGCAATTCCGGACTGGAGTTATTCAGAATAGTAATTTTCGGGGAACTGAAATTCGACACAAGATTCGAGTTTAATAATTCAACAGACAAAGGCAGATTCTGTCTCTGTACTAAAAGGAATGTACAAAGTTGACTTGCACTTTGTTGAAAATATACAGGTTTATAGTTGCAAATAAAAGTACTTTCAAGTTTTAGTTTGGTTGGAACTGCAGCTATTTCTTTATTTTCTTCGACAATACACATAACTCACGGAGGTTTCTGGAACGTAAATCTATCGAAAACTAAATTTACTAATAAACAATAACTTAAATTTTATCAGCCTCTGGTAGCTGCTGTAAAGGTTCCAGGCTGAGTGGTGAGAAAGTTTCATAGATTTCTCACTGGTGGCGCTGCGGCAAAAAAGCCGTTAAAACCAAAAACGAAGATCTCTAACAAACGAACAGAGAAATTCCTAAGGTCTGTTGACCCAAACTGCAGCTCATTTGGGAGAAGAAAAGTCACTGGTTCGAATCCAGCCAGTCCAGTGTGAGTCTCTCTTACAAGGAGCTCTACTGCCAGTAGAGCAGGCACATGGAACCTGTCAACTTGTGTCTCGGAGTGACGACAGGCGCAGTGGCAGTGCCCTTCAGATCTTTGTGTTTTAAAGCCCTGAGTGGCGCTGCAACTGTTATGGACAGGCGTGTCGCTTACCATCAGGCGCACGACTTGTTCGTCCCATCACTTGGTATCACAAAAAGACAGATCGAATGAATTTTTCTTCCTATTTATTCGATTGTGGTATCAATAATAAAAATTACAAACTTTTCTTCTATATAACCTATCGTATACATATATGTGGGACAAAATATAATAAAATAGTTCCGTGATTAGAGGGGGATGGATTCACTTGTAAATATACGCTATCTACTTCGAATTTTATTAATAATATAAGACAGCTTAACACATATACTAGCACTGAGCATAAATAATACATTGTATACTAGGATCTTGTCACCATAACCGACACACTACATGTGTTTCGGCCTTAGGAGCTGCTAATTAATACGAGCTGTGAAGTCAATACTTTATTTATTCACAATATAAGTTTACAGCGGAAGCCAAAACACTTACATGCTAGTCAATATATAGTTCATTATATACTTAATTACAATTAAATTACATAGGTACTCTGCTTTGGATTCTTAAAAATTCGTAAAGAAACAAAACAGCATATTTCAAGAATTCGTTTGAACTGTCATGGAATATGTCGACACGTGACTGTTGTGTGGGCAAAAAAAAAAGGGGTTGAGCAAAGAAGTCGCCGGAGCGGTAGGCGTCTGTGCACCACCGCAGGTGCGCGAGCGAAGCGTCGCGAACAACGGACGCACGCGCCTCTGCAGCACTTTACGACAATGTGTCAGTTCTAGGCATGTGCGCCGTGCCACTGAAAAAAAAAGTGTATATATCTGCATAAAATAGTGTCGGTGCTTTGTAATAATTGTAACTTTTTATTATATTTATATGGGATATATATTTCCATGGGATTCTGACTTCTTGGAGACAATAAATACTTGCGACTAAACGGTAGAAAAGTTAAAAATTATTTTAAAATGTTTTTTTTTAATGGATTATGTAGCGTTACATGCATTTATGTCAGCATTATCTTAATTTAAGGTAGTATTTGTGCGTGTATTTTTTACCAATATTTATGAGTTCTCCAAATTAAAAATTCTTTTTTCCTAAGTTTCAAATTGTTATAAAATAACATCAATGTTCAAAACCCTGAGTTGGTACAGGCGGTCAAAAAAACTAGTTAAAATAAATAATAACTAACAAAAGTCATCGAGGCAAAAAAGATCCAACCGCACCGAATAAATTAACGAAAGTTAGTAGATTATTTTTTAATCTCAGGCTACGGATGCGTTCCTAAAGTGATAGCGATTTTTCTTTTTACACGAGTTTTTTCTTTTTATACTCTTTAATCATTTGTTTGATATTGGCAAGTTCACCGTCGTCGTAAAGGCAGGTTATTTGCTAATAAATTGGAAAATGGAACACGTCTTAAATCGAATTCTTTTCTATTCATTTATTTATATTTCGGAGACAATCTGGCGGGAATGTTGTGGAGCTCTCTCGACGTGATTTTCGTGTTATGATTTATTATGACTACAAAAAAGGTTTAAATCCGCAAGAATGTTTTGAACTTTTAGTCACAACTTTTGGTGATACTGATTGTTCACGAGCTACAGTTTTTAATTGGTTTGCTGAATTTAAAAGAGGACAGGGAAGCTTTGAAGATGAGGCGAAGTCGGCCGCCAACCGCGGTTACTCAAGAAAACGTTCAGGCTGTCGAAAAAGTAATTCGTGAAAACCGACCTACCATGTGTAGAGCTTGAGCGAGAACCGGGCATTGGATCAGCAGCATTGCAAACTATTATTCACGAGCAATTGTCCCTCCATAAGCGTTGTTCGATATGGGTTCCGCACAAACTTAACGATGAGCAGAAAGGACTTCGCGTGGATTAGTGCAAATTTATGATAGATAAATTCGACGCTGGCGAGAAAAAACCGTTTATGATATACTAATAGGTGACGTAACATGGTTATATAACTATGATGCTGAAACAAAGCGACAGTCCATTGTGTGGTGCTTTGAAGATGAGCCGACGCCAACTAAATGTCGTCGCACAAGAAGCACACAGAAACAAATGGGCGCCTCATTGTTCTGCATTACGGGACACATTGCTACTGTAGTGCTAGAGGATCAAAGGACGGTTAACTCCGAATGGTATATAACAGTTTGTGCCCCAAAAGTGTTGTTAGCTTGGTGTGACAAGCGGCCGAAGTCAGGAATCCGGCACCTCCTTTGGCATCACGACAACGCCGCTCCGCGCACTTCTGCTAGAACACTCGATTATTTTCATTCAAAAAATGTACTTATCCCGCGTCACCCACCATATTCCCCTGACCTAGCGCCTTGTGATTTTTACCTCTTTCCAAAAATTTAGTGGCAAGCGGTTTGAAAGCAAAGAAGATTTCTGAGATGTCTAAAGAAGAGTGGTTATCCGATACTTTCCAAGTGGTTTAGACGAATAGAAAAGTGTAACCGTATTCATGATGAATAGTTTGAAAAAATGAATACCTGTAATAAAGAATAAATTTTATAATTTTCGAAAATCTAATTTCTTTTGGCATGACCCTCGTACACGCATCAACACGATAGTCATAGTATGTGCATGAGTCCTATGATTTAGTAGCAGTAGAGCTATTTGTGAAAGAGTTGAATTAATTATAGTGTTTCATAATCTAGGATACCGCGAAAATGTCCGTAGTGACCCACTGTAATACTGCTTTGTTTGTAAACTCGGTCATATCGGTGAAGCTATTCAAATTATAGCTTTTGAAGTGCAAATTTAAATGTTATATAAATGTCATAAGGTGGAATATTCAACAAAGAATTTTGATAAATTATACAATATTATAACATCTTTTGGTGTGGCTAGCCGTACTTTTAATTAGAAAGAAGTTTATAAAACAAGAGGTTCGTAATAATTGTATTTAATTTCCGATGAGACTGTAATTTCAAAGTTAATTAGCATCAGAGCTCCTTGTCAAAGAGTTTGTCCAGGGAAGTACCTTATCTATTTCTGCCGCCAATCGGAAATGTCAGCATTACTGTGTTCTGGTTTTGAAGGGTAAGGGTGCTGGTGAAGTTACAGGCACATGGGACTTGTTAACTTATGTCACAGCGACAGTGCGCCTCAGATTTTTGCGATTTAAAGAGCTGAGTGGTTATGCAACTGTAATGGACAGGCGTGTAAGTTACTATTAGGCGCACGCCTAATTCTTCCCGTCACTTGATATTATACAAAAAAGGATATAAAACAGTTTGAGGCGTGAGGAAAATCATGACTCCCATATTTGTAACACATATTGAAACTTAATATTGGCGACATTAAGCTCGAATATAAACTTTATAGCTTTGCCCACCGGCGCAAAGTTGCCTATCTGTCGGTTTCTTTATAGAATATATTTCGGGGACTATGCCCATGAGTACCATCAGCTTTTTTTTTATTTTTCTTTATTGTGCCTCGGCAAAATGACCGCATGCACCGCGCCTGATGAAAAGTGCGAATACAGTCCAGAGATGAGAGTAACGGATGGAAAACACAAATATCTTCACTCCGTCACTATCATTTTGCCGGTCTGGCCAAATGCTTCTTCACACTACGTTTGAAGGACCCGATGTTATAGAGGGGAGGGAATACATGCGCCGGGAGTTGGTTCCACAATTTGATGGTTCGGCATAAAAACGAATTGCCAAACTTTTTAGTGCGGGACGGTATTGAACTGACCGTCCAACTGTGGCAACGCAGTCCGGCACGGGTGGTCCGCTGATGGAAAGGAGAGGAAGGGTTAAGGTTGAATAACTCTTCAGAGCACTCACCGTGGTACAGGCGATAGAATACGCTAAGAGACGCTATATCTCTGCGAAGCTGTAAGTGTAAGCTCATCCCGCTCGCCCCCTTTTACCATAGGAAATCCAGACGTACGGCGGCATGTCATCCTTACTTGGTCGATTCGCGTCAGGCGTACTAAGCCCAGGAATGAAATTCCCTGTCTGCGGCTGTGTTTCCGAGCACATACAACCAGATTATATTTGAGGTTCGACTGAATAGGCATCTTTTGGGCGAGCTCGATCCGTCGTAGATGCTATCTTTGTTCCAGGGCTAGGTAGTGATTAAGATCAAAACCATTTACTTTACAGAAAAGGAAGGAAAATCAAGAGTGACATAATTATAACACAGCTTGAGGTAAGAGAAAAATTACGAGTCTTATAACTATAACATGCACTGAGGTGGAAAGAAAATCATGAGCTTTATGATTATAACGTAGATTGAGGCGGGAGGAAACTCACGAGTCTCATGGTTATAACACAGCTTGTGACGGGAATAGTATTATCTACAAGTATCTCTCGTATTTATCACAGATTGAGGCGGGAGGAAAATCACAAGAGGAAAATCATACTTTCTTTATTATTATGATTGACATCAAGTAATGCAAACCCAAACAAAGTTAGTCTCTGCCTCTTCCAACCTTAGCGAGAATTTGACGTGTTATGATACAAAGCAAGTAAACATAGGAATATTTTGGTGTAACCATGTAAATATTTTAGATTTTAATTTTAAATATTTTTTTTTGCTTTGAAGGTTGAATTTTCGATGTTCTCACACACATTTAGAATTATGTCTATTAAAAATGCAGACATTGTAAAGTTTCATTCAACATAGATAATCAAATCCGCCTATTCTCCCAAAACAATTAATTTCCATACTAATACAGTCAAGAGCACGGCAAGCTTGACACTTTATACTTTGAACCGTTCTTATCGAAAGCGACATAGAGTTGGATTTAAATCTTAACCATTAGAATGTCGTATTTCAGATTGCATTCACTATTCAGACATTTTGGATAAAATTTTAAGTTCTTTCAAAATTTATCGATAAAACTGTCGACAACAACACGTGACTATTTAAAATTGTATCAAACTGGCAACCCTGCAAATGACACTTTACTTCGTCTTCAAAAAGACAGACTTTAGCGATATAATTATATTCTATATGACCATGGGATATCTAGAAATAGGTTTTTCATACAAACCTGTGAGCATACGTGCTTGGATCTGAAGCATGTAGGTGACTGGGTCTTAGGATGATACACTGTAGTCGATTGTAACTGAGTCACAGACCCATTTAACGTTTTTGTTTTTTGTTCTGCGAATTGTGTATTTTGAAAGCCTAGTTATGGAATTAAGAGCGCAAACTCATTAACCGATTGGACATAAACACGGGCAATGTTTTGACATCGCCGCATTGCGCTAGTTTATTTTGTATCCGATGCTCACTCCTGTCACTTAGGTTTAAATATCAAGTCGTGTGCTCTGTGACATCTTTTTTCATTACCCTTCCTCGTTAAGAACTAGTATAAGTAACTACTAATAATAATATGGTCTTAGGAAGGTAATGATTTTTTTTAATTTCTACGTTCCGGCCCCGCCGCCCGCCAGGAGAACGGACAGCCGTAAGGTGGCGCACCTTACGCCAAATTCTCTCCACGATCCAAAAAAAAAATGGTGGAGTTTTTGATCATACTTGTTAATAATTGTAACTTTTTCATTGGAAAAAGTAAGTGAGTTTGGGTGTAATTTGTGTTTGTCTATGTGTGTGTCCATGGCACCGTCGACACAGGGTTTCCCTAGTGCGGGGCTATATTGAGTGTGTGCGTTATATATTATATCATATCACATCATATCATGTCACGTCACGTCACGTCACGCGACGAGACGCGACGAGACGCGACGCGACGAGACGCGACGAGACGCGACGCGACGCGACGCCACGCCACGCCACGCCACGTTAAATTATATTATTATATTATATTGTTTGTTGATTACATGTATTGTAGGAAATGAAACTATTTTGCCGGATTTAAATCGCGTATATTTGTTTTTAAAACAAACCGACGTTTCGGGCCCTTTACAGGTCCCATGGTCACGGTTGACTGAGGTGGTACAGTCTTCAACCAAACGTCGGTTTTTCAAACAAACGTCGGTTTGTTTGAAAAAACATATATACGCGATTTAAATCCGGCAAAATAGTTTCATTTCCTATGTGCAACAATCGCGAAAACCTAAGAGCTCGATACATGTATTGTGTCAAGTGAAAAGTCATCTTTTATTTGCGGAAAATAATTAGTAATTTGTGATAGCCGAAACGAACCCGGAACAGCGCGTAACGGAGACATCGGTAAGAACACTGATATGCCTATAAAACTGCACGATTTTCCTCGATTTCCATGCGATCCCCTCATCAGACTTGGTGACAATGGGACCACCACGACAGCGCACCCTATCAAACAAAAAAACAATTTTCAAAATAGGTCTACAATTGACGAAGAAATCGGGAAACATATATAAAACATATAGATACAGCCGAACGTATGACCTCCTTCATTTTTTTAACTCGGTTAAAAAGAACCACTAACGGCATATAAATAAATGTCATTTCGAATTATTACTCCTTTATTTAGTAATATTTTGTTTCTTTGAAAAAACAAATAAGCGCGATTGCTAAAATCTAAACACTCGATGTATATTATTAATGTTTTGTAATGCTTACATCGTCTTTTTAGTATATTTTGCATTTTATTTTTTGTCGTCGAAGTTCGTCCGGTAAAATTACAT
This sequence comes from Hyposmocoma kahamanoa, assembly GCF_003589595.1. NCBI lineage: Eukaryota > Metazoa > Arthropoda > Insecta > Lepidoptera > Cosmopterigidae > Hyposmocoma > Hyposmocoma kahamanoa. The sequence goes on along the minus strand of NW_020653561.1, from coordinate 1,304,722 downwards.
AGAAATCACATACGATGAATACCTCGCAGTGACGGCGATAAGTGGTTTTGTTTTTCTTATTTATTGTGCCTGTCTTTGGGCAAGCTCTGATAAGCCAAATATTTACAAAGACAAATCGTCGGAGATAGTGCAATTACACGTAACTAGCATTGGATTATGAGTATTCATTTCGGTAATTTAGTGACCAAATCGCTTTCGCCGTAAATGTCGCGGCAACCATAATAGCGTGATTTACGGGAATGTGTTATTATCAATCCGTAGACAACATAAATTAATGCTTACTGTGCGACAATTAAAGTCGTAGCCATCGAAATAACAAATTAATAACTTTGAATCTTTGTCCTGTAACATTTGGTTCAGTGCGCTATATTATACCTTTTACCCATGCTTCATACGCGAATTTGGACCATTGCCGACGAATTGATATATTGGAATGAATTAGGTTAAAATGTCGTCGAGAAACTCGAATTGGTCCAAAATTAGGCAAGCAAAGTTGTTATTCATAAACCATATTTAAAAATCGCTTACACTACGCTGCTGTAACCAGGCCACTACCACACTGAAGTTCTACCCCATTAATAACCCCACTAAACTAAAACTAACTCATTCCGTCGCCGGCGTAATTGCGAAGTTCCACAAAGGGAAATAGTAAAAAGTTGAACTAATTATTATTATATAGCTGTTTTTGTTGCGACGCCGGAATGTCTGCTTTGTTTGACCAAGTTTATGCCGGTTTGTTACTTTAGTGGTAGGAAACATCAAAAACAACGCTGGCAGAAGATTCTAGAAATCTGTAAAGCTGCTAACAGATGGACTGCATGTGTGCAGTTAATGCGTGAAGGCGTAATCAACTTCATGCGGCCGAGACTTGTGACGACTACGAGCTTCTGTCATGGCAAAATACGCTCTATTTGTTTAACTTTTACGTTTTAAAGTAAATAGAATTCAACAGGTCGATTCAGAACGTTACTATAGTTCTATTGTCGACCGATTCGATTAAATGTCGCACGATTTCTTTTCATTTTCATTCACAATCACCGAATCGAACGTCAAACTGTCGTATTCGAAACCGAACCGAAATGACGTAACACCCATACGATTACTCGTATTTCTCAACCGTCAAAGTTAACGAACGTCATATTGTTTACGAAGCGAGAATGTAATGTGGAAATCTTTTATTATTTTAAATGATATCTGGATTGTGTCCAATTTTATTAATTAATGCGAGACTCATGCATTCCCATATTTTAGACCTTTAAAGTCTTAAAAATGTATATAAAGAATTTCATTTTTCTTATAATCTATATTCGCAGACTCTCCATAAACGTTGTTGGATAACGATACCGTGTCCGAATCCGAACCAAACGTTTTAACTCGAATGTTCTGAATAGCTCGGAAAGCGCCCTTCGATTCGAGAACGACATCCAAGCGAACGATTCGGTTAAGATATCGAAGAGTTCTGAATCGGGGTCCTGATTCGCCATTTATGTAAGTGAAGGCGTCGTAACCGGCCGGTCGCCGCGCGGCGGCCGTGCTTTCGCCTCGTGTAACTGGGCGCTCACCTTTCAAAACTGAGCAGAAATAAGTAAGGTGGCAGTATTTCCCTGGAAGAACCATTGCACAAAGAGCTCATTACTACTAAACTGTGACTTTGTGAAGAAGACTGGGAAGAACAGCTAGTTTATTTTTGTTCCTCTTAATGTTGTCTGTCACTATATTTCATAAAGTAATTATCTACTATTCTTCTGAACATAAATTATTTTTTCGTAAAAATCTAATGTGAAATATCGAGTTCTTAGGTTTTAGGTAAATTCTCATGTTCCATGGTCGGTTGACAACCGTGACCATAAGACCTGTAAAGGGCCCGAAATGAAAAAAACAAATATACGCGATACAAATATAATCTTTAAAGTTATATCTCAAAGACACTCTCGGCCCAGTTTGTAAATTTCACAAAATGGTCAAATTATAGGCACACGGGATTTGCCAATTGGTGTCATATAAACTTTTTAGTAACAGTAGAGCTACAAAAAAGAATCCTGACAATGGGCATGTGAAAAGGCTTGCTAATTTGCTTCCTTGAGTTGTGACGTGGAACAGTATGTGCGTCACTAATACTTCCGGAAAGAAATGGACAATAGGTTAAAACCCAATCAACCCGCTCGGGTTTTACTGGGAATTTTAGAATAGAATTTTATTCACAGTGCCGGGTTTTAACCTATTTCTTTAAAATCGTGGGCGAAAACGGAATTTGATGTAATTCCTATACTTATTATTTACAAATCTTGATGTAAAAAGAACCTTTTTCAGACGAAAAAGAGGCAACTCCACATAATACCCACCTTGCAATCCTGTGGACTCTCATTTACTACTAGGGATGCACATTATAATTCCATTTTTATACAAAACCGAATCAAATGTATACGATAATTAACGAGTTTTTGTATAAATTAATTTCAATGCGAAAGGCCAAATATGTAAGTAAGCAATGAACATTTTGTGATAATGTGAACAACAACGTTTCAACAAAACTGGATTTACAAATATTTAGTTGTAAATATTTAGTTAGAGCTCTACTGAGAGCTCCTTGTGAAAGGGTTCGTCCAGGGAAGTACTGCCACCTTACTATTTCTGCCGCCAAGCAGTAATGTCAGCATACTGTGTTCCGATTTGGAAGGGTAAAGGTGCTGGTGAAAGTACAGGCACATGGGACTTGTCAACTTATGTCTCAGGTGACAAGCGCAGTGGCAGTTCCCCTCAGATCTATGCGATTTAAAGCTCTGAGTGGCATTGCAACTGTTATAGACAGGCGTGTAGCTTACCATCACTTGATATTATATATCTTAAAAAAAGTTTTTGCCCCTCATTTCGGGCGTTATTGGGGTTTAACCCGATTAAGCCCCGGGTAACAAAGCGTCGGGTTAAAACCCGGGCTGCTCATCTCTGCTTCCGGACAATCCAGACCACCTCGCGCGCCTCGCGCTATGCTGCAATAGCATTATTCCGTCGTTATCCGAGACCTCGGCTGCATGAAGTTGATAATGTTTTTTTTTCTCGTTACGTTTAAAACGTAAAAGTTAAACAAATAGAGCGTATTTTGCCATGACAGACGCACGCGGTCGCTATTCGGCGGCAACGCGGACTCCGCTCGGCGACCGTGCGGGGTGAGCGCGATGAAATTAAGCCTTAAGCCCTAAGAGTGCTGGTTTAATTACAGGCACATGGGACTTGTCAACTTAAGTCTCAGGGTGACGCGTTTTATATGACCCTTTCAATTGTAATTTGCTTACCTATAAAATTGAGTTTGTTTCTCAATCAATAAATAAGGACGGTGGATCAATTTGTTCCTAAATTTTTTGGCAATATATACCGCATGTAATGGAGGTCGCGCGTGAACACATTGAATCTTATCTACGGAGTAAGTAGTAAATAAATATTGCTCACTTCCCCTACAAATCTCTAAGGTATCACTTGCAATAAAAACGAGGTTGAATATCTCGTACCTAGCAAGCGAAGCACGTCGCCTGAGCGGACGCAAAAACGACGCGGCGAATTTCAAATTGATTTCTCGTGACAAACAAAACACAGTTTCTAAAAATATATCATGTTTTTTTGGCTTATGGTGGAACCTTTGCCTACCCAGATAAATGGGTGAAAATTAAAAAAAAATCGTCCATCGCTGAGGTGCATAATTTTACTACTACCCACTTTTTGCCTAATTTTTTTCAGTGCATATTGTGTTAGGTAACAATCTGGTCGTATTTTGCACATTACACTGTGTTATTGAATCACAGTGAATCAAATGGTTATTCAAATTGTAAACTATTACCATCAAAGTATTACATTTTAAATGCTTCACCATTTCACAATAAATTAAATTAATTAAAGTTATTATTGCTGGGAAATTTAAAACAGAGAACACATTTTACTTTCGTATTGATGTTGCCGATTACTATTTCTTAATGTCATAAACTGTGTCGCAACTAGTTTTCCGGATATTTTTCCAATATTTGTCCTTTAATTTTCTACATTTGACGTTGACGCCTGTCAAAACTTGAAATTACTAAAGGAAAACGTTGGAGGAGTTCGCTTGTTAGGGTTTTTTTTTCGCTGAAATGAAATAATTTTTAACCGACTTCAAAGAATGAGGAGGTTCTCAATTCGACTGTATGTTTTTTTTTGTATGTATGTTACGCGACAACTCCGGTATTTGTGACCCGATTTTCATGATTATTTTTTGTTAGAAAGGGTGTACTTCCATAGTGGTCCCGTTTTATTTTGAAGAAAATCATCCACCTCTAAGGGTGGCTGTTCACGCATGAAGATTCATTTTTATAAATAGCGCCTAAGTTTTACTTAAGGAGCAATTATTTTAATGGTTGATTTTGCTATTTCTCCAATTCAAGGCGTTTTTCTTTCAATATACTTTGAGTGGTGAGAACCGATTTTTATTATCTCCAGTGTCAAGTCCTGTATAGTGGCGAACTAGGGGATATTTCAATAAAACTGAGCAAATAGACGTAATTCCACGTACTTTTGAGGTCGGTTTTTTTAGTACTCTATACTGAGATTATAAGTTTCATTTTTCTTTATGTAACTTTTAGCTATACAAGTTTGTTTTATGATTCACGTTAAATAAAACTTCCAAAGATATTTTTAAACTTAAAGCGTACTATGAACGTTCAGAATTTTAAAATTTCTCAAAATTTTTTGGGAATATTTCTGAAAAAAATCCACGATTTGGAATTTTCGGAAATATATTCAACAGCAGCCGCAACCTTTACTCGTAATCTGCCATCTGTTATCATCTTTTGGTAGTTACTTGTTGTTTGTTATAGCCGTGCTATATCCAATACCGCCAAAACTTATGATACGAAGTAACGCGACAAACAAGTCGTGCGCCTGGTGGTAAGCGACACGCCTGTCCGTAGCTATTCCAGTGTCACTCAGATATTTAGTGTTATTGTTCCGGAGGCTTGCGAATAGAATTTTAGGGGTAATAATTCTACATAGAATAACAAAAGTTTTTTTTATATCCCGCTTTGTCGCACAAGCCAAGCTCGCCTTTGTGTAAGTATAATGTCGTAAGTAATAAAAAAACTAAGAATTATTATTGAGACAAAGATTGAACACAAACATTTTTTTTTTCGATCAAGGCCTGAGTGCCTGCTCATTTTGAAACATCTCAGTTGTATGTTGATGGAGTTGATTTAACTGCCTTCGTGGCCGAATGGTTACCATGCCGGACTGCCACGCAGAGGTCCCAGGTTCGATTCCCTACATGTATGGCCTACATTTATTTCTCTCGTGCGTTTAGGTGTAATTTATTGTTGTCTATGTGTGTGTAAATGGCACCCGCGACACAGGGTTTCCCTAGTGCGGGGCTATGTTGAGTGTGTGCGTTATTATTAAAAAAAAGAGTCTCAATAGCAGGATTTTGTACGTCTGGTGTTCTGATAAAAATAAAGAGCAGCGGTTTGTTATAGTCCGTTTCACTTGTTACGTCTCACGCATACTATTTTAGATTAATCTCTAAACCAGGTTACAAATGGAAACAGTAAATTTGTTATAATATACTAAAAACAAACAATATTTGTTGCAGTTGTAATTTTAAGTAAAAATTACAGTATGTTAAGGAAATAGAAAATTAATTTATAATGATAAAAATAAATGACCCCTGTTACTTCATGCGTAAAACGGAATATTTATCCATAGAGATTATTGATACTGTAGAATCGATAC
>NW_020653561.1:1259615-1288980 GCF_003589595.1 Hyposmocoma kahamanoa | reverse complement strand
AGCCGCCATTTTGCGGTAGGAGGAGCGCATCGCGTGAGCGGCTAAGAAACATTCCTTCAATTCGGTTGTATTCGAACTAACGCAGATGCTGAAGGATAACGTCCCCAGTGAGGTACGGTACGAGGTACGTCGTTCACAGATCTTTGTTTTTTGGTTAACGGTTTTTTTGGCGTAGAGCCATCTGTGAGGAATCTACGAAAGTTTTTCTAAACTATGCGGCAAAACCGAAGGCACTGTGCAACGCAGATAAATACCCTGGTACAATTGGAGTCTTTAGCCGTATTGAGTAATTTCGTTCGTATAGTCTCTAAACCGCTTTTCTGGAAAGTGGTCATTTTGTAGATGTGGTCTTTTATTAATCTTTGATTGCACTAAGATAAGAAGTCTAAGAAAATACTGGTAATAAAATCAGAACTCTTCATCTTGAGTGGAAGTTGTGGATTTGGAAGTAAGGAGATGGTTTAGGCCGCAGTCAACCACGCTAGCCCAAACTGCCTGACTGGTCTAATTAAAGATGTTAATAATTAATTACATTTAATTGAACTGCCTCCGTCCTCGAACGGCTATCATGCTGGTCTATCACGCAGAAGTCCCGTGTTGGGTTCTCGGGCCTGGAGAAATTTTTGTCTGGCCTACGTTTATTGATCTCGTGAGTTGGAATGTAATTTGTGGTTGTCCATTTCAATGTGCGTGGTCACCGCGAAACAGGTTTTCCTTAGTGCGAGGCTATGTGTGTGTGCGAAAGAAATTAGTTGAAAAGCGTGACAATCTTATCGGTATTCTACAGGATATAATCAAGGATAGTATGCGATGGTATTACACTATTTAAATCCGCCATCGCCTTTCCATCACTGAAGGACTAGACCTAGACTTGGGTTCCACCCCAATGTTGTGGATATTCCAAGGGTTAGCACGAAGCGTCTTGATTTCTCATTTATTTGGCGAACGGCTGTGTAGTGGAATTTTCTGCCTGCAGACTTTTACCCTGAACGTTATAACTTGAACCTTTCAAGGCGAGAGTGAATGGGCATTATTTAGTTGTGCATGATCCATCGTCGACCTCATCGTTACTTTCCATCCAGGTGAGATGGAGGTTAAATGCGTACTTACTAAAAAAAACAAGGAAGTACTGCCACACCACACAAATATGAGCATCACTGCGTTCTAGTTTTGAAGAGTAATGATGCCTTTCCACCAGAGATGTACGAGGTAGCGTGGCGATGCGAGATTGTGAAACGGTGTGATGTTTTCCATCAAAGCTGTGCGAGGATCATTACGAACTCTTTTCAGCTATCCGCGGGCGGGATCGGTGTCATTTAGTGTCATCCTTTCAGTAGCTCTAGTTTCCTACACCGTTTTGCACACATTCCTCGCCCGCATTCCTTCGCACACATTCCTCGCACACATCTCTCGCACACATTTCTCGCTATTTTGTATGTACAAATACTTAGCTCCGATAACCATTTTCCATCGGAGCTGCGCTAAGCGAGGTTCGGAAAATGAAGTAATCCTATTGGTGGACATTTTCTCGCACACCGCCTCGCTACGTCGCACATCTCTGGTGGAAAGGCAGCCAAAGGGTAAAGATAAAGATAAAGATAAAGATCGATTTATTTGTAGAAGTAGGTACAATAAGTTCATCAGATCAGTTCAATACATTAACAGTGCTACTACAACCAGTTTCGTCGAAACATACAAATATAATTAGTGGTGGTCGCATAATGTACAAAATATTATAATTAAAAACTGTCATGCAAAGAAAAAATATAATAAAAATTAGTAAAAATTAACAATGTCAAAAATAAAGCGAAAAATCATGTTAGTGTCAAACTTACATAATTTACATTTGTAAGTCAAAAATTAATGAAAGTCAATAATAACATAAATTAGTCAAATACATCTGTAATCTTATGTAATGTTACTAGATATAAAAACAATTATCTCGTGAAACTACGGGCACATAGGACTTGTCAACTTATATCTCAGGGTGACGGTAGCAGTGGCATTGCGCCTCGGATCTTTGCGATTGAAAGTTCTGGGGGGCGTTACAACTGTTCCGGACAGACGTATTGCTTTTCATCAGGCGCACGACTTGTTCGTCCTGTCACTTGATATCATAAAAAGAATTCTGTATTCATTAACCTATTGACAATTTAATAAGAAATCTATGTCATTTGTGCGTTTTAGTATACTTTAGCATCTGAAATAAAACACGAAATAAAATTGTACAAATAAACAAACAACAAACAAAATTTATTATTTCTAAATACTTAAAAATTACAAAAATTAAAGGCAAAGTAATATTTACTTACTTTAGTAATGAGATCTTTTGCAGTGTATTAATTAGTTTCAACAAAAACATTCACTTTTAATACAATCAACATTAATAATTTTGTAAAAAACAAGAATCAGTAATTTCTTCCATCAAAAAATTATGCAAAGCGGGGATAGATGTGATAAATATGAAAACAATTGACCGCATAATAAGGTAGGCTTCTCTGGGCAAATAGCACACATAAAAGTTGACTCCTTTCGCGTCTTATTTTTGGTGGAAACACGGCACACAGTTTAACCGGAAGTGCCTGTTTGGCAGCAGGTGGTATTTTTTGTAAATACTGAACATTTTCTAGCGGGATACGACTACTCAGGGGGTTAGGTTTCATACGTCTAGCACAAGCTGCTGGCGATCGATGGGGAAGTCGTGAAGTTTCGGATAGCATCCTGTCCAGTCCCCATCGTCTGACGAATTTTGTTCATACAGAATCCTGGCGTGTTCGCTTTGATTTAGCGGTCGTAACGGTGTGGAAGTACGACAACTTTGTAAAATACGACGACTCGATTCCCGTCACACTAATTACATTAATCTCACTGCGTATGTGTGACAATAGGTAAAAAACAGTTGCATATTTGGTGAAACGGGAGTTCGGGAGACGTCATTGATGAATCCAGGAGAGAGCAAGATAGCTAACTAGCTTTAAGTGCTTGAGGTGCCGTCCATACGTTATTTTGCGTATACGCAATGATGTATAATTTTAATAAAAACAAATTTTATGCATGGTGCCGAAGTACGTAATATTACGTATATCGACATCGTCAGTAGGATTTTAATTTTCAGTGCCGACTACGTATTATTACGTAGAAGATCGTTTGTATGGTGACCACCGATTTCGGTTCGAAGACTACCTTCGGTTAATAATAAGGCTACAAATTAATATATTTTAACATTATTTTAATTTTTGGTAACCATGAATCGATTAATTTTGAAGATTCGGCACGGAATCGTTAAAAATATCCACATCACATAGCCCATGACACTGATTATAAGTTTTAACAATCTACTTACAAAAGCAGAGATACCTAGATTAGTTCTAGAGACACGAGTTTTAAAATGTGTAAAATTTTTTGGTCTTGCATTTGGTCCGGGAATAGTGAACCTAACCTTACAGTGCTGGAGAATCTATTGAATAGTTTAGTTTCGTAGACATTTTGATACAATTTTCGACGCAAAAGACAAGAGGAACTACAAGCTAACTTCCAAATTTCCAATCATCGCTAATTGAAAAGGTATCCCACAAGAAAATTATAAAAGATTCATAATTATAATATGCAATATAATACACCGAATAAACATTTTTAACCTCCTGTTTCATATAAAAACTCCTAAAACTCACAATTTTTGTACAGAAAAGAATTTTTGTCTCACAAATAAAAGGCGCCCACGGGAATGTCATAAAAAAATAACCGGAGGTAGCTTAATAAAAAAGCGGGGGCAAGTAAACAAGGGAGGAAAGTTCCTACACTCGTTTAAGTTGTGCAAATTGTTTGGCAAAGAGTCGATTTCGAAATTTTCTGGCCGAATTTCTTTTGAGATAGACTGGTGCATCCTTGTCGAACACACTGGGGCAGTAAATAGGCTGACGAAGAGCTGGTTTCGAGACGCTTGTCGATTATCGATAAAAAAACCTTTTTTTTTTCAGGTACCGTATTTAATCATTGTTGATGCTTCAGTGCGTACAAAATTGAACATGAAACGCGTGCCGATAAGGTAAAATTTACGTTACCCGTAAAAGATTTTGACACCATTCACCGGAAAGAAGAGACACTGTAAATTCTATATATGAAAAAAGTAGCTGACAACCCAATGATTGAATGGTTGCGTCATTCTAATAGTAGTGCCGAGAGGTAAAGGGAAACACTCGCTTGTTTAGTTTTTGTATTTTTTTTATGATATTGGTATTGGTTTATAGTTTTTTTAATTTTTTTAATTTTATTTAATTTTTTATTTTTTTATTTTACCTTTTACTTACACGAGGCGCTATCTTTCTTTTTCTCCATTTATGGCTCCACTGAAAACCAGCGTAATTAGGCGTCCTCCAACGTCTCGTTCAAAAAGCTGAGTGGTGACGATTTTGGTAACATGTTATAATTATGTAATTGTATCTGTTTTATGCTAAGTCCTTTGTATAATGTACTTTGTGTTTTATTATGTCATTTTGTAATTTTTTAGTTTGTTACCAAATAAATTATTTTTCTTTCTTTCTTCTTTCACTCTGATGAAATTCTGCTAGTCGGAGAAGTTTCACAGCTCCTGGAAATTGGCAAAGTCATCAGCCCGCCTTGCTAACATGTCGGATTATGGACTACATTCTCTACTTTATGGAAATCCGCGTCCAGCAGTGGGATGTATAATGCTTGAGATAATTGAAGTTGGTGTATTTGCTTGAGAATTTGTGTAGAACTGTGGAAAAATGTAATACTGCTGCGCTTTGGTAGCACTCCTGCCACTTGGGTCCTATGCCTATAATCCTATGGGATTCCAGTGTAATGTCTTGGTCGCTATGTTTCCATATACGGTGTAGTAAATAATAAATTCAAATTAAAATTCAAAATAATCTTTATTTCATAGGTAAGCATTATTACACTTGAAATCGTCACAATGGTTAAACTCTACCGCTCATTCGTAAGGCAGATTCCCCTGAGAAGAATGAGCAAGAAACTCTAGGGGTTGCTCTTTGTTAATAACATTTACAATATTTTTTTTTATTTGAAACATCAGATCAGATCGCGACTACTTCCATGAGCTAAACGGGTTACTACCACGGATTTTTGTCATCCAAGTGCGCAGAAGTTGTATAATAATCTTTAGTATAAAGTTTTTGTTTCACTATAGTTTTAAACCTCGTGAAAGGCAAATTTTGTATATCAACCGGAATCTTGTTATAGAAGCGTATACATTGCCCCTTAAATGATTTTTTGACTTTGTGAAGACGACTATAAAGAAAAGCTAGTTTATTTCTATTCCTCGTATTAATGTTATGTCTGTCACTATTTTTCCTAAAGAAATTACTATTCCTTTTAACATAAATTTCATTTTCATAAATTTACTGTGAGGCTAGTGTAAGAATGTTAATTTCCTTAAACTTATCTCTCAAAGATACTTTGGGGCCCAGATTGTAAATAGCCCTAACTGCACGTTTCTGCAGGACAAAGATTCTATTGATATCGGCGGCATTACCCCAAAGCAAAATGCCGTAATAGTAAATATTGTATCACTCCTAATTTGAATACTATCACAAATTTAGTATTTTATATAATACCATATGAATCCCATTTAGCTCGCCCGAAGCTTACACACAAGAGTCCAACCCGATATCGCGAGTACCACCCACGCCGAGTGACATTATCAATTAGCCATTAATAATATATAGATGGTGTTAATATAGACAATGCGTTTCGCCATCGACCCTGTTTTTATAAACTATGATCTTTCCCATTACCAAATATGGTAATAACTATAGTTCACTTTCGTCTTAGGGCGCGTATCCTAAATAGAACGTGACGACATAATTGTCGTAACATTTTATTTATCTTTGGACGACTGTCGCGCCTAGCCTGTTCCCATATCACGACTATCTGTTGTGACTGTGTCGTGAATGTTTATTTTATCGTTGGACGACAGTCGTTTCTAGCTGTTCCCACTAGATCGTGTCGTCACGAATTTTTCAGTTCACGTCAGCCGCCTTGTCGTTTGGACGACATAATCGTTTGAAGCTACGATTATCTGTTGTCACATTTTTCTAGTGGCGTTTTATTTATCATCAGACGACTGTCGTTCTAGCTCTCTCCGTTATCACGACAGTCTGTCGTCGTATCCTAAAATACTAATAGTGTAAACGTAACGCGTAAATAGTTAATCGTGTTGTTCTATGTGTGAACAACTTTATTTAAATATACAAGACACGACACTTTAAGCTGCACGACTATTTGTCGTCATGACATATTGGGAACGCGCCCGTAAACATGAATACAAACCCACACCCCCGCGCGTCCAATTAGTATTCCAAAGTGTATTACATTTTTGTACTATTGTTATTTCGAATTTTAAGTATGTATTGCATGTGTGTGTATATTGTGACAAATAAATCATCTAACTATCTTTTAAAGTCCACCATTTCTGTTCGGAATAGTTTTCACGTGCATCAACAGTATTTACTTTCACATCGTAATTTTTGTCAGTTTCTTTGCCCCGTTTCTTTAAAATCTTATTTAGTACGAAATATCGATATTAAGTTATCGGCTTAGCAAAATTGACACATCACTAATTTACCCAAGCAACTGCGCTTCGTCTTGGCTGCATTATAAATACAGATTGAAATCTAATAAGCTGTAACCTTGTTACAGTTTACTACTATAGACAGGCGTGTCGTTTATCACCAGGCGCACGACTTGTTCATCCCGTCACTTGGTGTCATAAAAACTCAATGTCTTGAAAGTTCCACTACGAAACCATTATTATAACAATATCGCACACTGGTTTGAGACTGGTACAATTCAAAAGTGGGAAATGTGGCAAATAAAAAAATATAACATTTCGAAGAAATACTCTATCTGTCAAAAGGGACGTTAACTAACTTATGCAGTGCCACTCAGAGCTTTTAATCGTAAAGATGTTAGAGGCATTGCCGCTGTGCCCGTCACCCTTAGAAACAATTTGACAAGTCCCATGTGCCTGTAATTTCACCATCACCCGTACCCTACCAAACCGGAATGCAATAATGCTCACACACTGCTTGGCGGCAGAAATAGGTAAGGCGGCAGTACTTGCCTGGACGAACTCCTAAACAAGGAGCTCGTCCAGGTGTAACTACACACAATGTTGTTTAAGACTAAATTATTATATCAATCTGGATTAATGAAACTCTTCATTTATATTGTTGTGTAATGTCAAAGTGTATAATAGTTTTCTGATACACTAAAATTACGCCATTAAATAAGTTTAAATGTCCAGTTGCACTTAACCTAAGAACGTTTTAAACCAATCCTTGTAATACTTTAGTAGCCGTAGAGCTCTTTCTGAAAGAGTTCGTCTAGGGAAGTATCTGCCACCTTACCTATTCTGTTGCCAAGCAGTAAGGCTGCCTTCCACCAGAGATGTGGGACGTAGCGAGGCGGTGTGCAAGGATAAAATCCACCAATAGGATTACTTCATATTCCTAGCCTCGCTTAGCGCAGTTCCGGTAGAAAAGGTTTAGCGGAGCTAAGTATTTGTACATACAAAATAGCGAGAGATGTGTGCGAGTGATGCGGGCGAGGAATGTATGTAAAACAGTGTAGGAAACTAAAGCTGCTGAAAATATGACACTGACATGTCACCGCCGCTCACCCCACCACACCGTACCCCGCGCATAGCTGTAAGAGCTCGTAGCGATCCTCGCACAGCTTTGGTGGAAAACATCACGCCGTTTCACAGCGCCGCTACACATCCTCGCACCGCCTAGCTTCCTCACACATCTCTGGTGGAAAGGCAGCCTAATGTGGGCTTAAAGCGTTCCAGTTTTGAAGGTAAACTTAAATCTTTGAGATTTAAAGGTCTGAGTGACGCAGCAACTGTTACAGTCAGGTGTATACGACTTGTTTTTCCCGTGATTTAGTATCATAAAAAAATATACTGTAATAAAATAAAGCGCGATCATTTAAAAATAAATAACGTTTTTATTCGCAACAAAGTGAAAGTAATAAAAACCGCATTAAATTAAGCGTTCTGGTTAAAGTTTTCAAGTTCAAAACAATTTCATTCTGCCAACAGTCCATTGGCATTCATTTCAGGCTGTAAAAGTGAATTGCTCTACATAAGCGTCTTTCTAAACGAGCCATAGTTATTACAGGCGGTGATGAGCCCTTGGAATTGCCCGATTCCAACAAATAGTCTTAACGTAACTAATAATTAACTAATTCTGGTGGCAGTAGAGCTCCTTGTATGAATGAATGAATTTGGTCCAGGGATATACTGCCCCTTACCTATTTCTGCAGAAACCCGCGGTTAGGGTAATTTACCATTTGGGGGTCTTCTTCCGTCCTCTGTCCGACATCTGTCCGGAACGATTGCTGTGAAATAAGTAATACTCGAAAAAATCAAAAGACAATGGCCAGTACATCGAGTATATAACCAGAAATAGAGACGATATAAGGGCCATACATATCTGGCAACTCAACATATTTATTCCAAAAATATTCTGTATTTAGTGTAATAAAGATAAAATCTCTAACAATAGCGTGCTGTTCCATTCGTTGGTGTGGGGAAAAACATTAAAACATCTAATTACAGAACAAACGGAATAAAATTTCATCGGTAATTAAACATTAAATATGTAATTTTGCAATTTTCGTCCATTATAGCCTTACGAGCAGTACATTAGATATGTCGTAACTTAACCTAAATATATTGCTGATCGCGCGCATTGTCGCGCTTACATTTTATGTACAATTACGTATATTTTTAGTACAATAAAGACCTTCGGACAGTACGGTGTCTTACATATTTTGCATCAACCTACCTCAACCGAACGGTGTACTCAGGGAAACATATAATTCCCATCAACATACATTCTTACGAACATTCTACATTACATACGTTGGGCACGAGCCCCAACATTTTGGTCCTTCGAGTATCCTCACCATTGGTGAAGTGTGATTGTGTGTCGTATTCTACGGTAGCAAACCGGTCTCCTGGCCTCCCACAAGCGGGTCTCACCAGGTAGATTGAGGAGGTGCACATATCGTGGAGTGCGTTAGCAATTACACAGAAAGCTCAAGTTAACTGGTCGATTTGAAGTGAAACAACTGACGACACCCAATGACGACACCCGTCAATTGTTTCGAGTTCGGACTGGCCAATCGGAGCGCAGTTGTCACAGTAATGATATGGTAGAATAGTTTTCAAATAAATTAAATGACATTACCTTTCTATTTCTGGTTATATACTCGATGGGTCAGTACGAAGTTTTTTTTTAATATCAAGTGACGGGACGAACAAGTCGAGGCCTGATGGTAAGCTACACGCCTGTCCATAACAGTTGCAGTGCCACTCAGAGTTTTAAATCGCAAAGCTCTAAGTGATTAGTAATTTCTTCTAAGCTGCTAAATGAGCGGTTCAAAAATAGATTCCTCAGCATAGCGAGGTAAGCTCCTGTATAGATTGGCTGAACTGAATATTGACGCTCAGGGATATGCGGTTGACCTGGTGATCACAGTTCGAGGGCACTGACAAAGTACTATATCGTCACTTATGCAAGGAGCACTTGACACCATTTCCGCGTGGTGTCGAGATAACGAATTATCAATCAATGCGGAAAAGACAACCATTGTCCCCTTCACCAAGAGACGGAAACTAGATAAACTAGTGGAACCAATTCTTGGTGGAAGGGCTGTGTGCTTTTCTGCAGAAGTCAAATATCTAGGGATAACTCTAGATCAAACCCTAAGGTGGAACCACCATATAGCTAACACGATCAACAAGGCCAAGATGGCCTTAGGTATCTATAGCCGTATGGCGGGACAGCGTTGGGGTCTAAAACCAAAGATGACTCTCTGGTTATATAAGGCAATTGTGAAGCCCATAGTGACTTACGCCTCAGTTGCTTGGAGTGCTAAAGTCAGCCAAACAACCACAATTGTCACATTGGGCAGTCTACAGTGCATAGCGTGGCTGCCAGTAACGATTCATGTCCACTACACCTGAGGCAGCTCTAAATGCATTGCTGGACCTGACTCCTCTGCATTTATTCATACAGAGGGAGGCCAGTACCAGCATGTACAGGCTTACCACTAGGTTAAGGAGTAGATGGCTTTCCCAGACATTGAGATCAGCCCAAGACTCAATTCTAGAGCACTCTGTTCTGGGAATGACTTCTGATGTCATGCTTCCCAAACAAAACTTTAAAATACTCTATCAGGTAGAATTTCCAACTAAGGAGGACTGGGAAACTAACAGTCACACCTGGAAGGACGGCAGCCTTCTATGGTATACCGATTGGTCTAAGATGGGACCCAACGTAGGCTGTGGTATACACGGTGTGAGACCCAGGCTCAGCTACAAGCTGAACAAGGGACGATACTCCTCTATCTTTCAGGCCGAAGTGTACGCCATAATTACTTGTGCCGATTTGAACCTGAAGAGAGGCTACTTTGATAAGCATATTTACATAAACTCATATAGTCAAGCGGCTCTACATGCACTAGCCTCAGTCACCCAAACATCGAGGATTATAGACAACTGTGTAAATATACTGAACACTCTCGGGGAAAGTAATATAGTGGTACTGCGCTGGGTTCCAGGCCACTCTGACATCGAGGGTAATGAGTCAGCGGATGAACTGACAAAGGCTGGTGCTAGGGAAGCCTTTATTGGTCCCGAACCCTTCATAGGGATAGCATACAGCCTGGCAAAGTTCACTGTGCTAAATGAGAGCACACATCTCTCCCGAGAAGCGTGGCTACAGAACAAGGGCCTTGAGCAGTCAAAAGCCCTGACATCTGCCTACAGTGCCAAACACTGTAGAGAAGCTCTGGCATTGGACAGGAATGGCATAAGAATGCTCACTAGAGCCTTAACAGGGCAGTGTGGCTTAAACAAGCACATGTCAAATATTGGGCAGAGAGAAAATAGAGAATGTAGATTCTGCCACACGGTGGATGAAATTCCTGTTCATCTACTCACCCAATGCAACCCCCTGATGGGCGTACGAAGGTCCGCTTAGTTGGCATAGCGTTTAGCACGGTTTGCTGGAAGACGCTGGTTCGAATTCAGCTCGATCGAACTATGTTTTCCTTAGTGTTCGATGTTTGTATCAATAAATTAATCTAATTTATGTTAAGAAGAATAGTGATAGACATTAATACGACGATTGTAAATAAACTTACGAAAAGTTAATGTAAGGTTCAAGTAATTAATATAACTAACATAAATAAATCTATTAGCAAAACAAGCTCTGCTAATAAATTTATGCCACTGCATTGCAACTGTTATAGACAGCCGTGTAGGTTATCATCAGGCGCACGACTTGCTCGTCCCGTCACTTGATATTATAATTTAAATAATAATATATTAATAATAATATTGTTTTAAGAGGTTGTGGTAGGCCCACTGTTCTTGACACTCTTCTGACTCCTGACTGTCACAAAGTCCCAAATTTAAGGGACAATGTATACGCGTCTATAATAAGATTGCGGGTGATATTAAAAATTTGCCATTTACGAAGTTCAAAACTATAGTGAAACAAAAACTTTATTCTAAAGGTTTATCATATAGCTTTTGCGACCTTGGATGACAAAAATTTTCTTAACAGTGTCGCTAAACAGTAATGTCAGCATTACTGTGTTCCGGTTTTGAATGGTAAGAGTGCTGGTGAACTTACAGGCACATGGGACTTGTCAACTTATATCTCAGGGTGATAGGCGCAGTGGCAGGGCCTCTAAGATCTTTGAGATATAAAGCTCTGATTAGCACTGCAATTGTTATGGATTGGAGTGTCGCTTACCACCAGGTGCACGACTTGTTCATCCCATAGCTTTGTATCATAAAATAAATGTATTGAAATAACAACACCCGTCAGTAAATTCAACTATATGAACTTATTAAGCTTACAGATAAAATCCGGTTGCTTAATAACTTCAGGTTTTCACCTGAAAAATAAACAATTTACAATATTTTGTAAATAAAATCAAATGAAATTACGAACAAAAGGATATAAATCCAATGTAAACATATAATTCAGGGGCTATAAATTCTCAAACCTAGGGGGGGTGACTTTTTATAATATTTTCATCGCGGGATATACAGTCGTGAGGAACGTTGGCAAAGGATCCATATTAAAACACAATTCTCAACAGCTTTGCTTGAGAAATTAGTTATTCTAGGCACAAAGTAAGCAATATTACTCTAATCAACGATATTTCAATGTTATTTTATTCATCCGACGTACAGCCAAGAGTACATGAAGCTATACACTTTGGACTTTGGACTGTCTTTATCGTAAGCAGCACCGAGTCGATTTTAAGTTTTAAGCGTCAACATACGCATGGACTTTCTGATAAATTCCAATAGAACCGAAAGGTTTGTTTGCTGTTCCTACGAATGGTTCAGTACAGTTAAGGCTAACGACCGTGTAAAACATTTGTGTACGAAATATTACTTCGTGTTACCGCCAAAGATGCAATCTGCCTCCGTGGTCTCCGTCAAGTCCAGCGGATTAATAGATTTTTAGCCAATCTAAGTTCTTATATATAGTGAAGGGCACATTAAGCTTGACAATTGCCTCCTGTGACTGGTAACCGTTACCCGTTAAGTGACTGGCTACGCAGAGGTCACAGGTTCGATTCTCGCGCCGGCAGAAATATTTGTGTGGCCTATATTTACTTATCTCGTAAGTTTGTCTATGTGAGTGTCCTTGGAACCCGCGACACAGGGTTTTCCTAGTGCGGGGCAGTGTTGAGTGTGTGCGTTATTATAATTTGGACTTTGGGCCGCTCTTCTTAACCGACTTCAAAAAGGGAGAAGGTTCTAAATTGCACTGTTTTTTTTGTTGGAACCGATTTTGATGATTCTTTTTGCTGGAAAAAGGGCACCCCAGTATTGGCCCCATTTAAATTTGTAGAAAATATTACATCTCTAAAGGTGGCAAACTAAGCGATGATTCCAGTTTCGCGCATTTTCCGATAATCGATTTCAATAAAACTAGGCAAATGGATGTAATTTCACGAACTGTTGAAGTCGGTTTTTATTTATAAAAACGCTTTGATTATTTTAAAATAACACTCTTTAACACTTCTAATAATAATACGCAGATGCTACGAAACTTCACTTGTATTACTGTCATATTTATTTCCGCTTCCACTTTGTTCCCATACCAGATTTTAAAAAATAAATCGCCGCCGTCCTGAATGACAGTGTTTAGCAAAGGGCACGTTAATAAGATGACGTCATAAATCATTCTAAACATAATTAAACGTTAAAACATTTTTATTCACACGCTTTAATATATCACATTCTCTTTTCTCACATACGAGTACTTATGATTTATTGTGGTTAACTCCGATAGGGGACGATTATGATTTATAATTAGTGTGGGTTTTGGATGATCTTACTTTTAATCGGAGGGATTCAATTTAATACCACCCTCATTGATCATCTTTCGGTCGATGATACCAAATGACGGGACTAACAAGTCGCGCACCTGTTGGTAAGCGACACGCCTGTCCATAACAGTTGCACTGGCACCGGGAGCTTTAAATAGCAAAGTTCTGAGGTGCACTGCGCCCGTCATCACCCTAAGACGTAAGTTGAAAAGTCTCACCAGCACCCTTTAAAACCGGAACACAGTAACGCTCACTTACATTCACAGTGTGAAGTCTTCTGTTAAGTATCGGTATTTGTTACCCGAAAGCTTCAATATAGGGCTGTTCATATGTTGAGCAAAAAAGTACTTTGTTTCGGTTTTGGAGGGTGCTGTGGAAATTACAGGTACATGGGACTTGTCAACTTATGTCTCAGGGTGACAGGCGCAGTGACAGTGCCCCTCAGATCTTTGCGATTTAAAGCTCTGAGTGGCACGACGTGTTTGTCCCTAGCAACAGCTTAACATACTTAACATTTACATACATTATTATAATAATACAAGACTAGTATGTGAGCCAATTATTTATACATACGCGCGGCTACAGCGCGTCTGCAGCGCGTATACGCACAGATGACGCGCGTTGACGGCATGCATGCGGCATATAAAATACGCCGCATGCATAGGCTCTTAAAGAAGATAAATTTACAGTATTCTTTTCCCAAACATGCTCGGAAATGTTGGCATTGCTTTCAAAAAAGAACCCAGAAAGTGTGTCATTTTAGAGAGTGCAACTCTTAGACGAAACAAGTGTGAAATTCCGTTACTGTCCGCTGCTCTTAACGTTTAAATATATTTACTAACAAAAAGCTATGTTAAACATAATAAAGAAAAACTGTCATACAGTCAACTGCTCAATAGCATCAGCATCTGTAATTATGAGAATTAAACAAATATTGTCTATGTTATTACTTATTTTGAGCTCGATTAGGTATACACCACATGCTTTAAAATGGCGGTAAAATAATAGGAAGTACTTTGACGTTCTTTTTTGTTATATTTTTTTATATTGTCATCGCGAAAATGAGTTCTAATGAGAAGAGTAAAAATACAATAATTGAACGGCAGTGCACTTCGGCTAATTAAAATAAGAAGCAAAATTTGTCATGGTAAACTAATTTAACTTTTTCTGTTATTATACATCTTCATTCTTTACTCATTTATCATTTACTCGCACTGTTTGAGAAAAGCACTATATATACCTCGGCGGAAACGAGGATTGCATGACTGGTATAATTAGTCATACTAGTTTGACAATCCCTTACTTCCAACTTATGTTATTACTAATGTAATGTTTCTCAAACATACTCGGAAATGTTTGCATTATTTTCAAAAAAGAACGCGGAAACTTTGTCATCGCCCGCGCACGACGTTATAACTCATACTCGTCCAGAAATCCCTTACTTCCCGGCCTCTGCAATAATGTTCTATATACAGGCGTCAAGAGCTGCCATAAGTTGAAAAATGGGACAAATATTTAACCAAAATTTTTTGCAGGATGTTTTTGTCAACACGTCGCTAATTCGTAGACACACATTTCACATTTGATGTCCGCGAACCGCGAATCAACCTTGTGGAAATTAATTTTGTTTGGTTCCGCAACTTTTCTAATTATACCGCTTGTTTGTATTCCCGTGACATTGTTTGCCGTCATTATCTGTCACCAAACAGGATTCATGTAGGATACTCGTGGCCTGAATTTTTTAATTTTATCCGTTAAAATTAGTTATATTAACAACATGTAAATTAATATTTATAACCATTAGACGTATTATTCAATTTTATTCAAAAACGATTACACTTAGATATATGCTACTAATATATAAAAAGGAAACTCTATTGATTAATAAAAACGTCAAAAACAAAAACGGACTGCTGCACTTCAGTTTAATTACTGTTTTAAAATAACATCTTGATTAAATGTACCTATTCTATACATTACACATTTCGAAGCAACCTTGTCCATCACAGAGTTCCTTAAAAATCCGCTAGATGGCATTGATCCTTTTGACTTATGACCTGGAATGGTGATTACCTTGACCTTGACCGAGTTTTAACTATATGTCCCACACGAGACGACCGTCCTCGCAGCCGAGGACCAAGAGCTCCTCAGTTCAGCGTGTATTACGCAGATTCAATCTTCCAGCACGCCTGTCTAGCGGAAGTGTTCAGTAGCGTCCGGATTCGAGGTCCGTGCCCACCTGTTCGCCATCAGGCCTGCTACTGAAATTTTAAAACGGGTTAAGAAGAGCTATCAGCGGCCAGCTGCAAAATGTTCTTCGTAAAAAATATGTAAGAGAAGAAACATTGGCATTATAGATTCGTTTCGAGTTAAGTCCTTGTGGGAACGACTGCTTGGACCTGTCGGATAGTTTAAATTTATTGTTTTTGTATACTAGTCATCATCATATAGTAATCATAGTACCACCGGTGACAATTAATTAATTGGCTCTTTGTAACATTTAAAATGTAACTTTAAAATTTAAAGTTTTACTCAATTTAGTGACATCATCTATACGTCAAACCTCGTTTACACGCCTAAACAGCTGAACAATTTTTTTTATTCTGAACTGAAAAGAATCCTATAATAAGTAAAGAAACTGTGGTTTCTGATGATGATTTCTCTCGTACAATATTTAACGAAAAATTGCCGAGGCAAGCAAATTGCTTTAAAATTATTATTTTTATAATTCATATTCATTCACAGAGTGCAGAGACAAAGGAACACCACGTAGTTTGTTACGCCTCAAAATTTAATTAAAACTGGCTGTTAACAGTTTTTCAGGTCTTATAAAAGTGTTTTAAAAACACTTTTCACTCCGGTGGCTTTAAACTGCTAATACAGTCCTGTACCATGTAATTATACGAGCATTAGAAGAGCAAAATAGTTATTTTAACTGAAATTTTCAATATTATTGTACTGAATAGCATGACATTCAAATATTTTTTGTGAGAATACTCCATTAGTTTGTTGATACAAAGACCGAACAAATACGCCAACTTTATTATTTGGTCATTTTCTGTTATTGTTGTAAACAGCCATATTTATTTACTTAATACTTAATAAATATTATGCTCCCCGAATTTTGTGAAAAAAAATAAAGAAACAAAAAAGCGAAATAAAAACAGAAAAGGTCAATTTTTTTGATAATGTCTAGTGACGGGACGAACAATTCGTGCTCCTGATGGTAAGCTACACGCCGATCCATAACAGTTGCAGTGCCATTCAGAGCTTTAAATCGCAAAGATCTGAGGGGCACTGCCACTGCGCTTGCCACCTGAGACATAAGTTGACAAGTCCCATGTGCCTGTAATTTCAACAGCACCCTTCTTACCCCTCAAAAACCGGAACGCAGTAATGGTTACATTTCTGGTACTTGGCGGCAGAAATAGGTAAAGTGACAGTACTACCCTGGACGAACTCTTTCACAAGGAGCTCTACTGTTCTGCAATTCTGTTGGCGTAGTATTTATTGAAGGTATCGAAATACAAAATAAAGAAAAAATCCTTCTATTCGTCTCAACCAGCGACTTTTTACCGAGTCGGAGCTAGAGCTCTCTGACCTTAGCTACGGAATTAATTATCAGACTTTAGGAATTGATCACACTGAGAAATGTGAATGGCTGTGGAGTCTTCAAATATATGAATTTTAGTACCATATCTATTTCTATTTATGATGCTACAGCTACTAGGTAGGTAAGTTGGTATGAAGTTTTGTCATGCAAATTTCAATTCTCGGCTCTCCTCGTCTCGCCTCACCGGTGGAAAACAACTTAACCCACATTTTTTTCTACAATATTACTATCTAAATAAATGATACTAACTAAAGTACGTAATCTTTTTATATGTTGATGATATATTCATTTGAAATTTGGTCGAGGCAGTCACCATTTGATGTGAAAAAATAATAAACGGAAACAAAATTCGAAAAAAAAACACAAAAATAATAATGTGTAAAAAACGAAACAAAAAAACAAAATGAAAAGGAACAGCAGCGTTCAGAACAGTGAACAGGTGCTGTGTAAAATAGGTTTGTTAGTATACTTAATACATATTATGGAAATATTTGATATTAATAACATGTTATTATAAAAGAATAATTAAGCTGAAGTGGAGTATTATTTTTTTCTTTTTTCCTTTTTCCGTACAATTGACCGCACTAATATTTTTTTAGCCTACCAGGCGATTGTTTTCGAACGTAGTATAAATATCGTAACGACAACCTATGACGTAGTAAATTGACATTTAGAACACTAATAGACGTTATACACCATTTATGGACTTAATTTATACTTCTATTTGAACGAAGAACACATTGACTTACAATTATATGGACGTCGGGTCCGCGCTAAAAAGTGTCCGAACTTATAAGGCGTTAAAATCGTATACAGAGCGTCATTCACGCTTTAGTCTTCGTTTGTTCGACTGACAGCGAAACAGCAAAATTAGACAGTACTGCGATGACATTACAATTTAAATTCAACGTTTTAGCTTTTTCATATTCCTTTACATGTCACTACGTTTAAATAGGTTGACTTGGGACATTTTTTTCGTGGTTTTTGTATTAGACCCGTCGTCCATTTATTTGTAAGTCAATGGAAGAACATGAATTTCTGAGTCGAGCTATGTTACTAACAACCTTACTTAAAAACCTTTCGTCAAAATAGAGAGGTACGTTAGTCTCTCCCATGGGGAGATAAAAAGCGATCCTATTTATAACTTTCAACAACCACGGTATCCCGCGTCTGATGAGAAGGTCCCGGGTGTGATTCCCGGTGAGATTAGTTTAGCAGGCAAACTTTCTAAATTGAATCTGTGTTAAGGGTTGACTATGGAGTTTCATAGCGATTATGATTTTCAAAATCATACACGTTTCAACGCCTAGGCACATATTACTTAATAGTTGCTACGTAACAGATACGTCATTCATATTAGATCGAAAATACCTACACTATAATAGCCTACTAAGTCTGACTAATAAAACCCGACCTTCACTACGAGGAAAAAGGAACCTAAGGTCGAGCCCAGTGAGGTGAAAATAACGTTACCTGTCGTGTGCAGTTGTGTGGAGCCGAATACTCATAAATGGAAGACTTGTGTGACCGCTTGTGCCGACGTCGGTACATTCAGCGGTAGACACTTGTTGCGTAAGGTTTTGCACAAGGGAAGTGGTCGCTAGGATTAACTGAGCAATAATTAACCTGTCGTTAGACTCTGACATATTGAATATGGGAAAAACTGCCTCCGTGGCCGAACGGTTATCGTGCTGGGCTGCCACGCAGAGGTCTCGGGTTCGATTCCCGGGCGGAGAGAAATATTTGTATGGCTAACATTTATTTCTCACGTGAGTTTGGATGTAATTTGTGGTCTATTTTGGCGTCACAGTGTGATACAGGTTTTCCCTAGTGCGAGGCTATGGATGTGTGTGTTTAAAAAAAAATACCACACTTTAAATTTAAAAAACAGAAACGAACCTGATGTGAAACGCACAACGTCTTTTTCGCTCTTATCACATGGATATAAAGTTTTTTTTACCGTAATGCGATTCTGTATTAATGAAATCTGGTGGGCGACTCCTTGCCCAATGTGTTAGCATAGTTATACAAAAGGGGACAGCTGCCAGCATCTTGGGCGCCCTGCCATAGTGACCCAATTTTATTTACCTAATGTAGCCTTTTGGTGTTCAAGCTTTTGTTCTATTTTTATTCCTTGCTTGTGTCATCATATCAGCCGGAAGACGTCCACTGCTGAATATAGGCCTCTCCCAAAGATTTCCAGACTAGTCGATATGACGTGGCGTGCATCCGTCGGTTACCCGCCGCCTTTACATATCATCCGTCCATCCAGTAGAGGGCCGTCCCACTGAACGCCTTCCGGTTCGTGGTCTCAATTCGAGAGCCTTTCAACCCCAACGGCCGTCAGTTCTACGAGCTATGAGCCCTGCCCACTGTCACTTCAACTTGCCAATCCTTTGAGCTAGTCGGTGACTACCGTTCTTCTACTAGCCTTGCTTGTGTAATAAAGTTATTTTTCACGTCACGTGCTCTAAAAGTACGTTAATATAGCCTTACGGAAAGAGAGTAAAGTGCATCATTTAATCTCTAGGGAGTAAAATGTACCTAGTTTTTTAATTTACTTTGAGTGACCTAGACAAACTCAAATAGCCAGTCCTTGTACCAGTTTGTGCCAACAGATAAAAGTTGAATCAGTGATGAATATAATGACAACTAAAACAACCCTTAAAAATAATCACAAAAACAAAAAATAATAATTATAATTTAACAAAATAATTCATCAAAGTAAATGAACCTCAGTTTCACAGAGATATTCTATAAAATTCTATAAAAAAAGTGCTTGTGTGCCATTTTCATTGCGAAAATGTTACGTTCTAAGACTACGCTTGGCTTTAGTTCCGTGCCTCTTCCCTGTTAGACGGTGGCGCCATATAATTTTCCCGTGTTAGAGCGCGTTTCCATTATGTCGTGACGACAGATAGTCTTGCAATTAAAAGTATGGTGGCTTGTATATTTAAATGAAGTTATTCACAGAACAACACGATTAACAGTCGTTCACGACTTTTTTCTATTGTTGTGATAATGGGAAGAGCTAGAACGACAGTCGTCAGACGATAAATAAAACGTCGCAATAAAAATGTGACGACAGATAATCGCAGCTTCAAACGATTCTGTCGTCCAAACGACTAGGCCGATAATATGTCGTCATGATCTAGTGGGAATAGCTAGACACAACAGTCGTTCAACGATAAAATAAACGTCCACGACACAGTCACGACAGATAGTCGTGATATGGGAACAGGCTAGACGCAACAGTCGTCCAACGATAAATAAAACGTTACGACATAATGGGAACACGCCCTTAGTGCGTTTGTGTATGGTATGGTAAGCATGGCATTGCACCAAGTGATGCGATCCGTTTTTTGAGCCTCAGTCAAATTGTGTGGGATCCACCGAGAGCAAAACTTTTTCACACCCAAATGTTTGTGTTGTATTGATTGTATTTGACTCATGCCTATGCCTAAAGTTGCTCGAATCTCATGGTATGTCACATGCCTGTCTGTTTTGATCATACGGCGCACAGCATCGATGTTTTTGTTGTTCACAGCAGTGGACGAGCGACCATCACGAAATTCACACAGGACCGCGTTTGAATTCTGCAAACCAGCCATAAATAGTCGTCTTGCATGGTGCTTCATCGCCAAAAGCTGGTAGAAAGCCGAGCGAAGCTCCGCTGAGCTGTTAAATTACACTTCAAGGCGTAGAAAATCATGTTACAAAAATTTTCACGAGTTATATTCATGGTGATATAGACAACCAATTTCTAAAATGACGCCATAATGTAAAAACAAGTGACAATCAGATGTCAACGTCATTGTCAACAAACAGTATTATACGAGTACAGCCAACAAGTTCCATTTTCAAATGTTCTAATTACTTTTTAAATATTGTTTATGTAAGTGGCCAGTTCCGGAAACTTATAGTGCGCCCTATATATTAAATATATTTGTATTATAATTAAGTTACTTATTTATTATTTTAATGTTACTTAAAGTAATCTACCAGTTAATTTCTAAACTTATTACTAACTTATTAGCTAATTGCCTAACAGGAAACCGATGCCCATTAGGGTAATGTATAATGGCTGATATAGTAAAGAAACTACTTCTACAACTCTGTACTCTAAAGTGTTAAACTATGCAGTAGAATAAAATTCGTCTAATCGGTGTTATTTCCAACTGTTAATTGGTAACAATTACAACTTTAAAAGTATTTATAACTGACGCTCATAACAGCCGTTCATAACTAATTACTTTTCAAAACAACTTTTTTACTAAATGTCCAACTTCTAATAACTACTGTGTTTCCTAAAAATTGTTACACCAGTTGAATTTTTTGGAAAGAAAGTTTTATTTTAAATGACGCGCACACACTCATAGCCAGCACTAGATAAACGCTGTATCGCGGGTGCCATGGACACAAATTACACCCAAACTCACGAGAGAAATAAATATAGACCATACAAATATTTCTCCCGGTCCGGGAAATGAATCCGGGACCTCTGCGTGGCAGTCCAGCATGGGAACCGTTTGGCCACGGAGGTAGTTAAATTGTTTTATTTTCATCATTTCAAACTTTAATTATTTTATTTCATCAGTTAGTTTGTTTTAAGTTAACGATATTTGGTAGAATAAAATAACTGATCTCATTTTATGGAAGCCGTAGTGTTACATTTCAATTTTTTCGTTCATCATGATGTAAACTCGGTGAAACCAATGTAATGAACCAAACTCGATATATTACTAAAGCCGCCTTGCCGTGGGTTCGAATCCGGGTTTCTCTGACCTCTGAGTTTCTCCGAATTTATTGTGAAATTCACAGTAAGCTTTTTTGGTGAAGAAAAACACCGTGATGAAACCTTCACGTCGAAGAAGGTTCACAACCCTAGGAAAACGTGTGAAGTCTGGAGACTTGTTGGAACACGCGTTCGGGCAGTGTGCGGACTACGGCCTAAATACTCCGGAAAGAAGACCCGTCCCCAGCATTGGGACGTATGTAGTGTAGTTACAGTAGATTTATGAAAATGTAATTTATGTTAAGAAGAATTGTAATTTTTTATGAAAAATAGTGACAGACATAACATTAGCATAAGGAATAAAAAGGCTGTTGTTAGACTCGCGATTTATAGGCGACTGCATATGTATACTGCATTAATATACATAATTTCGTTAAGAAAGAAGATATCCATAATATTAACCTTAGAACTAAGTCCAAAGTCGTGGTACCACGTTTTTGTTTTACTGAGGTAAATAATTATTTTACGGGGAACTGTATACGTGTTCACAATAAGATTCTGGATCATATATTAATAATAATAATAACGCACACACTCAACATAGCCCCGCACTAGGGAAACCCTGTGTCGCGGGTGCCATGGACACACACATAGACAACCACAAATTACACCCAAACTCACGAGAGAAATAAATGTAGGCCATACAAATATTTCTCCCGGCCCGGGAATCGAACCCGGGGACCTCTGCGTGGCAGTCCGGTATGGTAACCGTTCGGCCACGGAGGCAGTTATGGTAATCTTAATATATTAAGATTACCATTTCCTAAGTTTAAAGCATATCAAAAGTATTTTAATTGAAAAGTCATATTACAAAATTGTAGACTACGTGTTCGATAAAGATGTATGGAAAGACAACGTGAGTCTAGATTTCACACGAATATGATTCAAAGTATATATAAGTTTATTAGAAAAGAGCAATCCCTAGAGTTTCTCGCTCGTTCTTCTCAGAGAGGTCAGCGTAGTGAACAGCTTAAAATTAAAAAATGACTTTTTCAAGTGTAAAAATTCTACCTATGAAATAAATAATTATTTGACTTTGATAACGTTGCATACGCGCGATTGCATCGATGCAGTCGCTTATTTGAATCAATATGTACGAAAAATTTGGATAGGTTCTAGGTTTTGGTAAATTTAAAAGTAAAATAAATAAATACATGAAATAAATAAATCAGTTAATTAATTAAGAGTCACTGTGTGTGGTTACACAAACACCGTGTGTGGTTTTAGAGCGGTTGCTCTAGGCCTTTTAGTAGATCTCCTTGTGAAAGAGTTTGTCCAGGAAAGTACTATCACCATGCCTTCTCAGGCAAATCCGTCTTATGAATGAATAGTAGAGTTCCACCAATACGATTTCAAATGTAATTGCCTTCCTATTGTAACGATCCCCCCCCCCCCCCCCCCGAATTCAATATATCGCCGCCATCCTCCAAACATCATCATAATCCACGCCGACAACACTCGAACGAAGACCAATACCATGACCAGGAGTTTACCATAACAGTAACACATATATAAAACTTATATGTGTATATATGTATATAAGTAATATACATATAATCATCTAAAATATATAAACCCAAGCATCAAAGTATACAAGATACTATGGATCTATTAAATGGCCATATTAAATTTTTGTTATATGATCGTCTAGTTTGATTAGGACCTTATTGTTAACATTACGTTGTGTTTTAAATAAATAAGTAAGTAGGTAACCCGCGATTCTTTAAGAGGTACGTGAGATAATCATATAAATATAGTGATGTGCTGTATAGATTTTTTTTCAAAAAGACATGTAAATATATTGGAAGGGGATTAAGGAATAAGGAAAGGATGCCCACCTCATGTAAAAAATTATATTTTGAGGTATACGAGGCCCCCACAACAGTCTGCTTGTGTAGATGTTATTTCACTACAGACCACCTCCGCTCACGTATCGTGTATGACGCGCCGGTTACACTATATATGAAAATTATTTGAGTTTGAATTACTGCAGTGTTCCAATGCTGACGTATCGACGCCTTACTTTCTTAAACTCGTATGTTATAAAGAGTGTGATTAGTCAGGAGAAGGCAAAACTTTCTATTTATTTTAAATTTCTTATAAAGGGATGTTATTTTGATGCATTACTTTACGAATAGATAAAAAGCCACTGTGTGAATATGAAAGAACCGTGATGTGAACTCAGCTTGCAAAATTTGTACATACAATCCAATACAATTCAATACAATAATAACGTATACTCTCACGCATAGCCCCGCACTAGGTAAATTCTCTCTCTGCAACTGTTGTGGGTTGGCGTGTCGCTTACCACCAGGCGCACGACCCACTTATTCGACTTCTCTCTTAATATCTCAAAAGGGCCGTTCAAGTTAGACGATGTTTAACGAGGCAGAAGTGTTAAGTTACTCATAAACGAGGCAACTCGTTTGTACCATTCGCTTGGTTGGTTTGTCACAACACATCATGTCATAAAAATATCCCACCTCACACCTCATCTCATGTCACACTGGTTCGAATTCAACAAAATAATGCAACAATGATTGGTCCCACGCTACCCGCTTGTTAGCTAATTTTACATCATATGATCATACTACTCTAGTACTAATTAAAATTAGCGTTTATTTATATTATATCATAACACTTAGGTTATCCAATTGATTGATACCGTCAAGTTATGGAAATGTGCTTAATATTCCCTGTCTGTTGAGTCACCGCCGTAAACATTCCTGCCACTACCTCACTTCATTTGAAGGACATTGTACCGCCTCATTTTTCAAATGAGGTACCTCACTCAAACTCATTTTAATTTTTTATGTCCTGGCCTACCCAATACTACGAGGCAGATCGCTTCACCTGAATCGCGCGCAAAGTAGGCGCGCAACTCAAAGGGACGACCTGTACCCTCAAAAAATACGTTCGCCCCTACTGGGACATTGCCAAGAGTCACCAAGGCCCAATAATTTCCTTACTCATTAGATTGAGGCACGAATTGCAATACACATCCGCGGTGAGGTCATGAATCAGTGTGAACAAAACGATAGCGCGTTTCAGGGTACTAGTAATGCCATCTATTGGTGTCAGATGGAACTAAATTTTCATACATTTTGTGTTGCGGACGGTAGCGGCTATTATTTCATTTATTTACTAATTGTTTTCATTATTATTCATATTTCTATTGCTATATTATTTCCTGTAATTAATTCTGTTTCTTACATAATTAACTTTAAGCAATTCACTTTACAATGTATCTGAATAATTATTGTATACTTTAAACTTGAAACGTGATCTATGCAATTGATTGCATTTGTTGTAATTGAAAATATTGTTATATGGAGTTAGTTAATGTAATAAAAAATGCAGTTTGTAGAATAATGAGGTCATAGTTATAGCGTGAACGTGAAGGTTGACCTTGGCGTAAACATACCATGACCTCGTCCAAAGTAGCATGACTTAACGAGCGTGTTTGACTGACGCTAATCGAGAGTTATATCAGGAGCGTAGCCAGTGGACGTCTACGGTCTCTACCTACCCAAGTGAAACGATTTTTTTTATTATTCATCTCAATGAATTTTTTTTAAAGTGTTACTGCTGTACACAGGCCTCCCCCAAGACGTATCCTCCTAAGTCCTCGTGTAGTGATTTAAACGCAGTTAATATGTGAATTATTCCTATATCACGTAAAGGCCTATAAGAAAAAACGCATTCAAATATGGCAATAAACAAGGCGTCTCTCGGCTATGAGATACGGAAATATATTCTTTTATATACTTTTTTAATGTAATTTTCATATTTTACGTATATTTTTGATATTCATTGTTTTCTTGTTTTCTGAGCTGTGCTAACGTAATTTTTAACCGACTTCAAAAAAAGGAGAAGGTTCGACTGTTTTTTTGTATCTAAGTTACGCGATAGCTCGCATTTGTGAACCGATTTTGATGATTATTTTTTTGTTGGAAAGAGGGCGCCTCAGTATAGGTCGCATTTAAATTTGAAAAAAATATTTCGCGCACTTTCCGGTGACCGATTGCAATAAAACTTGGCAAATAGATGTAATTTCACGAACATTTGAGGTCGGTTATTAGTACTCTTTCCTGTTTTTGTTTACCAAAATTATAAAATTTTCACCAAAATTAAGCGTTTTCTTCTCTGCCGTTCTGCCGTTGCCTGCTGCCCATTCCTCTTACTCTCCGGATATCGTTAAAAGATACTTTATATATTGTAGATAGGATATTTTGCTGTATAGAGATATTATATTATTTTTAAAAGTAAGCAATACTGCATTCAAATGACGGAAATGACGGGACGAACAATTCGTGCGCATGATGGCAAACTACACGCCTGTCCATACCTATTTGCAGTGCCACTCAGAGCTTTAAATCGCAAAGATCTGAGGGGCATTGCCACTGCGTCCGTCACCTTGAGACATAAGTTGACAAGTCCCATGTGCCTGTAATTTCACCAGCACCCTTACCCTTCAAAACCGGAACACAGTAATGCTGACATTACTGCTTGGCGGCAGAAATAGGTAAGGTGGCAGTACTATTCTGGACGAACGAGTTCGTAAGGAGCTCTACTGTTGTTGTACCGCTGCATTTTTAATGCACATAAAAGGGTCAATTATAAAGGTTAATTCCGTTTAAGTAACATTTAAGTAATATCTTAAATTAAAGAAACACCGTTCAATTACAGAAATTGCTCATAAAAGAATCTACAATATTTAAAGAGCTTTCCGTCCGGTCCGTGTCCCATATTCTTATATTATTCTATATGACTATAGGCAGAGATTGGTAGGGGGCTAATTCCAATCAATGTGCACCCGTGCACATTGATTGGAATTAGCGGAGTTTTAACGGAGTTTTAGTCATTGATAATGCTGTGTTAGTTGCTTGGTTCTTACAAATATAAAAGCCAGAGTCGACACGCTAAGAACAACCCATTTTTGCCCAAAACGGCGAATACTGAATTTGGTATAATTCCAAACTTATTACAAATTTCGATGTAAAAATCATTTTTATACGAAACTCCACACAATATCCACCTTGCAATCCTGTGGATTCTCAATAAGATTCGATTTTTATGTAGATCGATTCAAGTGCACAGTGCAGGATCTAACGATTTTTTGTACAGAGGTACAAAAAGCGATTTCGAGCATTAATGGGTTTTAACCCGATTAACTAAGTGCCGGGTTAAAACCAGGGCGCTTGCCCATTTCTGGATAAGACATTTTCCTTTTGTAAATATAAAAGATCCGAAGAACCGATTACCGTTCTCAGATAAGGTTTTTTGGACATTGGACATTCTGCAATATTGGTTTTTTTTTAAACTAACATTTTGAGTTGAATCAGTCGTGACCATGCGACCTGTGAAGGGCCCGAAATGTTGATTTGTTTGAAAAAACTAATATACGCGATTTAAATCCAGAAAAATAGTTTCAGTTATTTGTACCAATCGCGCAAACCACGCGAAAACCTAAGAACTCGAACTGACATTTTATTGTTTTTATTATTTTTAAACTACAGACTGACATGAGCACCTTGCTTTATTTATTTTTTTTGTATTTTTGCTTTGTTGCTTGATAGTTGTGTGTTGTCGGTAGTTACACGGGAGATTATTATAGTAGTGGTTCTGTTGGTAGTTCCACGGGCAACAAAGGGTATATTATATTGTATTTCATATTATAAGTAATTGTGCTTATCTCTCTTCTTTTCCTCACTATCGTTCTATATTTTTGCTCATTTCTATTTTTATAAATATAGTTTACATTGTCCACTTCAGACTTGTTAAATTTGTTATTGTAAATATTATTTAGAATTTCTACGACTTTCTATATAAAAATTAAGAAAAATTCATATGCCTTAAGCAAAATCACAGTGAGTAATAATACAGAGTTCTCAATACAGAGTTCTAAAGAACCAACCTCAAAAGTTCGTGGAATCACATCTGTTTGCCAAGTTTTATTGAAATCGGTTACCGGAAGTGCGCGAAACCGGATTTATCCTATAGTTTGCCACCCTTGGAGGTGGAATATTATCTTCAAATTTAATTGGATACTGAGGTACTCTTTCCAACAAAAAAAGAATTATCAAAATCGGTTCACAAATATTACCAGAGTTATCGCGTAACATACATATAAAAACAAATGCAATATAATTGTGAACATCCTCCTTTTTTAGAAGTCAAAGAAATGAAGAAGTGTATCTAAAAGAAATAAACGAATCTGAATAAAATAACGTTTCTGCAATATTTTACCACTAAAAGAATATTCAACCCTCCGAATACAGTTACTAATCGATTTCCCCAAGTTTTCCATAATGAGGAAACAGGGGTGCAGACTGCACTTCCTGAGGGGACCATAATCGAACTGTTTATAGTATATAAGGAGCAGATTCGGGAAAATTCGATTTATCAACTAAATTTAATGATGTTTGTTTCCTATTAGATTATTGAACACGGGCACCACAAACAGACAGATAGAGTCTGATCCGGATAAACCGGATATACAAGGGGACGTAGTACGGGACGTAGGGCGGGATACAACCAAGATTGTGGACGATAAGACTAGCTAGCGCATAGGGCGTAGCGCGACAAAAAGTACACACATCAAAAGTGTTTAGTAATCAAGCTCGTTGAAAATCAGTAATTTTTTTTACACCGATGAATTTTTCGGTCAATTTTATAATTTGAATTTGAAAATTAAATTGGACAAAAAATCCATTGGTTCCAAAACAGATTTTCAGTAATTAGCAATAACGTGGTTGATCCCTGGACACTTTTTATTTCTAAGCAGTGAATATACATCGGGTTTCAGAAAAATACTATCGGCCATAATTGGCTACCTTCTTATTTACCTTTGGTAGCAGTAGAACGAATTGAAAAAGTTCATCTAGGGAAGTACTGCCACCTATTTAAGTAGTAATTTTTTTTATATTAATTTATTCAATTTCAAAAACAAATTTTACGAAAAGGACTCTTCTCTATCGCTAGGTAAAAACTTAGTGGTGTTACCATCTAGCGATGAGCTAACAGTCTCGAAACTTAAATTAACTTACAATTCACTATAATATTAATTAGTACTAGAGGATGTCTACATTGAAATAAGTGCCATAGATATTATACTACAAACCAAGATAAAAACAGTTTTGCATTTCTTGACATCACCCAGCAATGTCACTTAGCACTGTGTCTGAAAGATCGTTCAGAATTTCTGGTAGCATGTAGGCCTGCGCATTCCATAAAAGTCCTCTCTACAAAGGTAAAGTACAAAACTTTTGATACAATAACTTAATACTAAAACATTCCTTTGAGAGAGCTGGAGTTTGCACTAGGAAAAAAACCTGTGTTGCGAATCTCCAGACTATCCACCACCTAAATCTACATAGATGTACTACAACTGTTGTACACTAATAACTTGTTTTTTTTTAAATAACTAAAGAGTATGAGTATTAAGTGTATATTACTTGAGATTGCTAAGACAATATTGAAAAATTGGTCGCGCGCGCGTGCGTGCGTGCGTGCGAGTGTGTGTGTGTGTGTGTGTGTGTGTG
>NW_020653561.1:1256898-1259515 GCF_003589595.1 Hyposmocoma kahamanoa | reverse complement strand
TGTGTGTGTGTGTGTTTGTGTGTGTGTGTGTGTGTGTGTTTGTGTGTATGTGTGCATGTTACCTACATTTTAAGCTTTTAAACCTTAGGAAGTGGTGATAATGGTTTCTGTACTATCGTAGTCCAGTTTGGTGAGTCAATCGGAGAGTATTTTTTTACATTCTGCTTTGCTCAACGGATAAATATTTAGTATTTTTTTCAAATTATAATATACATAGCTACCGAGAAAGTAGAAATGTCTCTGTGTGAGTCTGCTGTGGGCTAATACAGACAGTATATGTCGATATGTATAAAAGCGCAAATTGTTCAGAGCGCATTTGTTTTCAGAGATTGTGTTTGAAGTGATCATATTCCTGCCATAAGAACAGCATTTTAGCTTTGTCAAATACATTTCAAAGTCTACAGTAACCAAATAATTTGTAATAGTTATCCTTAAATTTTGATTTTACGTTATAAGGAACAATTAACTTTAGTAAACATAGCTGCAATTTATAGATATTGTTCAAGTAGGTCTCAAAAGTGCTTGAGAAGAGATATATAAATCATTCTGAGTGACATAAATGGAAGTTTGTATTTCAATATAGACAGTTTAGCCGCAAAAGCTCTTAATTTGTTACGTACGTGATCTATATACGGTCTCCAGTTAAATTGTTTATCTATAATCAGTCAGATAAGTATGACGATCGACTAGCTATAAAGTGCCGCAGGAGTACACCCTGTACAAAACATTAGGTAAATATTGATGCGTATGTGTCGCGAAAGTCGGTGTTGACGATGATTTAAGCATGTAAACATTAGTGCTTTCCGGTTATTAAGAGTAAGGTACTGGTGAATTAACAGGCACATGGAACTTGTCAATATGTCTCAGGATGACGCGCGTAGTGGCAGTGCTCCTCGGGTCTTAGCGATTTAATACTCGAAGAGGTGCTGCAACTGTCATGGTAAAGTAAATTAGTAGTGGTTCCATTTCAATTTGAAGGAAATATTCCACCTCTAAAGATGGTAAATTAGGGGATGAATCCGGTTCACTGGACTTCACGCACTTTCTGTTAGACGGTTTCAATAAAACTTGGCAAATTTATCTAATTCCACAAACTTTTTGGGGTCTTTTTTTGTATAAAAAAGTTATTAGTAGTGTCTGAGTATTTTTCATAGAACAAATATTATTATTTTTAACATAAATCCATTGACTTACAATTATATGGACGTCGGGTCCGCGCTAAAAAGTGTCCGCACTTGTAAGGCGCTAAAATCGTATACAGAGCGCGACACTCCGCTTTAGTCTTCATTTGTTCGACTAACAGCGCGATACTGCGATGACATTACAATTTAAATTTCGAATAGGTTGACTTGGGACATTTTTTTCGTGGTTTTTGTATTAGACCCGTCGTCCATTTATTTGTAAGTCAATGCATAAATCACATTAAGTTTAATACAAAGATTGAACATTTGGGAAAAATTTCTTACATACGGCCGGATTCGATTTTTTTGCAGTATAAATCTTACCGAATAAACACTGGCGCATACATTAGATAATATAGAACCATTTACACGATGTTTGTACTGCAAAAAAACGCACACAGCTCTATACGTTTATCGAATACGCAACGGACTTGTCAAGCAAATTAAATGAATTAACAATTATAGGAAACTAGTGTAGTAATTTCACAAAAATAATTGAATATCATGATGGTCACACATCGTGACATTCGATCAAACTTAAAAATTATAAATAATAATATTTCGTTATAATTATTAATACAAAGATCGAACACTCAGAAAAAATTCCTTCGATCCGGTCGGATTCGAACCGACGCGACGTCTTCTTGCATACCGTGCCAGACGCTATACCAACTAAGCCACGGAACGAACCAACGGACCTCACGAATTTTTTCATGTGCTTGCGTCGTGTCTTTGTATTTGGTTTTTCAACAACTTTTTAGTTTTAGAAGGAATTTTTTCTGAGTGTTCGATCTTTGTATTATTAATTATAACAAACTAGTGGAGTAATTTCACAAAAAAGAATTGAATATCAATTCATTAAAAATTTAATTAATAATATTTTGTTTATAGTTTATTCGAGACTGTGCTAGTACTAACATGTTTCGCATATATTAAATAGCATGCAAATGTCTAGTGATATGTCAATGAAACTATCACAACACAATAATAAAAAAATGTCACAAACATGTCAAGTTATATTTTTATAAATGTATTGTGATGCTAGTAGGGTGCACGAAAGGAGCTTCCCCGCATGACATACTTTTACTTTCCTGTACGTACGCTGTACGGCGTACCTTGCGAAACAATCGGCAAGTACCTTACGCCGATGGGCAAATTGTATGTCATCGATACGATAAGAAAGTGTGAGAATGTGTTTTTTTAACTTTTATCGGTGTTTCTTTGTGTATTGTCTTTTATATAAAGACAAGCAATTTTTGTTTTTTTTTTCTGAAGCGATGGCAAAATAGTAGCGTGAAACCACACAGGATTCATGCTGCAGTCAGGATCAAAGGCAGTCTAGCCACAGTTTGAACAAGATCTTATATCTAGATTTTATCTCTGGATACACCGTGTTCAGAAAGCGTTTGTTGAGTTCTAAATGTGGCGTGCTCTTA
>NW_020653561.1:1229710-1246898 GCF_003589595.1 Hyposmocoma kahamanoa | reverse complement strand
CCGTCGATGGAGAGACCTAAAAGACTGAACCTCAGTGACGCATAACAGAGATGTGTGGAGAGAGGGGAGGGAGGCCTTTGTCCAGCAATGGGACAGTATAGGCTTTAAAAAAATAAACTACATCACATACCTTGCTCTGATCCCAAAGTAAGTAACTAAAGCATTTGCGTTATGGAAATCGAAAACAACAACGTTCCCACAAACACCCAGACCCGAGACAATACAGAAAAGTTAGTTTCTGGATTGACCTTGCCAGGGATCGAACTCAGGACCTCAAAGATGGTGACATCATGAAAAGCGGTGTGCAAGCCACACGACCACGGAGTCGTCTATGAGAGCTGAATAGAGACAGAGTTTTTGTAGCAGTAGAGCTCCATGTGAAAGAGTTCGTCCAGGGAAGTACTGCCACCTTTCTGCCGCCAAGCAGCAATGACTGCAGCGTGTAATTACAGGCACATGAGACTTGTCAACTTATGTCTCAGAGTGACGGGCCCCTCAGATTTTTGCGAATTAAAGCGCTGAGTTGTACAACAACTGTTATGGGCAGGCGTGTAGCGTACCATCAGGCGCACAAGTTCTCCGTCCCGTCACTTGATATTAAAAAACAAAATTTCGTGTAGCATCTAGAATGCTAAGCATAACCTCCACAGTGGTTTTCCTGGCCCAATGGAATAGCACTCGGCCACAGTTAATTAGTGGAACTTAATGACTCACCTCACCTGCTGCCGTCGAAATGCGGGATTATTTCACGAATTTATATTGCAATGTTTTCATTATGATCCCTTATGCGAGGTGGTAGATGTAAGAGTATAGTTTGTTCGTGTCATTTATTCCTATTTGAAAAGTTTTGCTTTGCTTATATATAGGGTATTCCCTGTAGCACAGCAACGATGAGTTCTTTAATTACATCGAGTATATAACCAAAAATAGAGACGAAATAAGGGCCATACATTCCTGATCAGTTATACATCACTTATAATTTCAACTCTCGTTTGCACTGAAATATAGACAGCGCCAACAACTGACCTGTGTGTACGTCTCCGTATATTCCAAAAATCTCTAACAATGCTGTTCTATTCGGTGGTGTGGGGAAAAACAGCAAAACATCTAATTGCAAACTTAAATTTCATCGGTAATTAAATATTAAATATGTAATTTTGCAATTTTCTTCCATTAAACAAAGCTCAAGTTAACTGGTCGTTTTCAAGTGAACCAATTGACGACACCTATTGACGACACCCGTCAATTGTTTCGAATGGAAAATTAAGGTTCTCCGCATTTCATGATCGATATCCCAGCAAATCCGTTCGGTCTCTGTTGGCGATACAAATTCATCTTACTGTGGCTTTTGCGGGAAGCTTTCGCTATCAGGCCACAAGATGTTGAAATAATATTCCACCTCCACTTAGGCTTCTCAAATGTAAGTCCACCTTCTAAAACCATATGCAACTTATTTTTGAGAGGCAAAAGCTGGACAATTTGCAGCGCTTTGTATAGTGAGGGCTTCTGAAACACCAATTTGTAAAATTTATAATAATTAATTTTTTGTCCTATTTCTTGTTTTATCCTTTTTTTATTTTTCTAGTTGGTTTTTTAAATTTCATGCTTGCCACACCCGTACGCTCCCACCGACGCTCCCACCGACACGTTAACACTGACACACAACTTTTTTTTGCTGTTGCACATTGCTTTTTGCTGTTGATGCACCACATCGCGGTACTGTTGTTGTTTATTGTGTATATTTATTTGATTTCATACCTTTTTCTTATTTTGTATGTTTTGTTTTGCGTTTTTTTTGTCTTCTTTTTTTCGTTATTTGTCGTTTCATATTATTGTGTGTGCCTCTGGAAAGTCAATAAACGTATTCTATCTATCTATCTATATTAACCAATCGGTGCGCAGATGTCACCGTAATGATATAGCACAATAGTTTTCAAATGAAATGACATTTCGTCTCTATTTCTGGTTATATACTCGATGTTTAATTAGGTAGTCAATGTGTAATTTAAACGCGGTTGTAATCAGTTGGGTTAATTTCAATGATTATAATTATAAAATATAAGTAGATATTTGAAAAATGTAGTAGTAGTAGTAGTTTGAAAATATTTACTTATTATTCGAAAATTGTTTCTTTGCTTCTTAAATAAGTAAGGTTTTTCTCAGACCTTAGTACTTTCTTCTTTACTTTGACGTCTCTTAATTGTTCAGAAATGTAACACTCAATCGATGTTTTCTTTCGTTTACAAATTATTATTATCACAGTACAAAATTTATTTAGAATTGAAAACTAAGTTCTTACAGTACTTAGAAATGTCTTCGAAATTTGGTTTGTCAGTCTATTACTATCGTGGATTAAGTGGTAATAATTATCAATTTATAATATATCCAATTTTTTGAAAGAGTCATTAAAAAACTGCCGACTAGGGCGAACTTACTACAACCAAGTTAAGGACGTCGTAAAGAAATGTCGTGTCAAGATTACCTACCCTTAACCGACGAGAGTGTATGAAAGCATTGATGCATGTAGATGAGGTGAAAGACGTTTTTCAGGATCATATCAAGTGGAAGGCTGTGGTATCTTCCTCCTTCGATGT
This sequence comes from Hyposmocoma kahamanoa, assembly GCF_003589595.1. Lineage (NCBI taxonomy): Eukaryota > Metazoa > Arthropoda > Insecta > Lepidoptera > Cosmopterigidae > Hyposmocoma > Hyposmocoma kahamanoa. The sequence goes on along the minus strand of NW_020653561.1, from coordinate 1,244,304 downwards.
GAAAAGGGCGTGAAAACATGTTCTCCCTTTGCCGGATCTGCGTTTTTTTTTATGATACCAAATGACGGGACGAACTAGTCGTGCGGTGGTTGGTAAGCTACGCACTTGTTCGTTGCAGTGCCACTCAGAGCTTTAAATCGCAAAGATCTAAGAGGCTGCCATTGCACTCGTCGCCCTGTGACATAAGTTGACAAGTCTCATGTGCTTGTAATTTCACCAGCACCCGTACCCTTCTAAACCGGAATGCAGTAATGCTCACATTACTGTCTGGCATCAGAAATAGCAATAGTAATGTAGCAGTACTTCCCTGGACGAACACAGGAAACTTCTACTTGCTACTAAAACTACTGCCTATTTCACATAAAGAAAACAGGATTGTAAGACCTCCATCCCTAAGGTCCATAGCTTCCTTAGTAACATCCGGTCCGTCTGTCTATCGAATTGGACATAAAAAGGTGCCCTTCAACTAATAAATTGGCCTGTGCAAGGTCGTGAAACCATAAGGGGATTCCACAATTTTTCCGACGTTATAACCTCATATGCGGAACCCCAAAAAGGGCGGCAAAATTTACGGTGCCCATAAAAGTTACGATATACGTGACAAAATTATTGTGTAAAGATATGTAGGTAATTAAAATTAATGGTATTTTATTTGTTTGTTAAATTATATCCTCAATTTTGTCGCAACCGAAAAAGGTATATGATTTTTTGAAATATAAATAACTAGGAGCCATTATAAAACAATAAAAATGTAAATAATAATGAAAACAATAACTAAACAAATGAATAAGAGCTGCTACCACGTACGAAATGTATTAACATTTAGTTCCATTTGACACCAATAGATGGCATTACTAGTACCCTGAAACGCGCTATCGTTTTGTTCACACTGATTCATGACTTCACCGTGGATGTGTATAGCAATTCGTGCCTCAATCTAATGAGTAAGGAAATTATTGGGCCTTGGTGACTCTTGGCAATGTCCCAGTAGGGGCGAACGTATTTTTTGAGGGTACAGGTCGTCCCTTTGAGTTGTGCGCCTACTTTGCACGCGACTCAGGTGAAGCGATCTGCCTCGTTAACAACAACACAACTTGAAAAGCCTTTGTTTTTTATATCAAGTAGAGATGGGTCGTCGACGCGTTTTCCGTTAACGAAACGCAACCGTCCATCGTCGACGATCAACTAGTCGGTCAACTAGTTAAATTTGTCGACTAGTCGATCATTCAACTTAAGTTGATTTTCGTTCGTAAGATGAGTTTAACTGAATCAACTAAAGTAGCTTTTGAGTATATGAACTATAGTTTTGGAAATTAATTCATTTCCAATGTTTAACATGAGCGCGGCTATCGACGCTTTTAACATACTGCAATAGAGTTTAATTCCGATAAATTCAAGGGCATTGCGTCACAACGGGCGCAACGTCTCTCTCTCGCTCTAGCGAATTAACTACACCTTCATCTTTTTGTACATTGAATGCACTATTGCAATAATAAATAGCATAACAGACCTATCTTACTTCATCGCACATATTCAAACATCAACTTACACGTACAGTTTAAAGTTCAAAATAATTTGTATATGTAATTCTATGTATAATTCGACTAAGTCCGCACGTCGTCTCGTGACGCAGAGCGTTGATTAACGCGTGGACTCTCCGTTTAACCGTCTACGAATTCTACTAGTTAACCGAAGAACGGTACAAACGTCGATTGGACGTGAACAGTTGATTCGACTAGTTCGTTCATTCAATGCCCGCCTCTAATATCAAGCGTATGCAACATAAAACAGCGAATGCAATCCGATTGTGTCTTGTGTAAATAATTATTAATATCAATGGTGATAGTATTATTTTCCCCGTGACGCGCAACGCGTAAAAAAATCAATTACGCGTGTAAATAAAGAGTTTCGACGTTGTCGCGTCAAAATTTCGCTTTCTTGGCTCTGAGTATTTTTAAATTAGGTTTAGGAAGAAATCTCGTTTCAGGACATCGTAAAATTTTGCTGCTGTGGCAGCCTAGTAGAAAACGGTTGTTTCTCAATAAAAAAACCTCTCGCTAACAATAAAAAAAAACATTGTGACAACACCTCTGCATGTGGAAGATCTCCACTAACCTTGCAAAACTTAAAATCACCAACCCGCATTAGGCGACACGCCTATGACACTTGCAGTGCCACTCAGAGATTTAAATTGCAAAGATCTGAGGGGCACTGCCATTGCACCAGTCACCCTGAGACATAAGTTGACAAGACCCATGTGCCTGTAATTTCACCAGCATACTTACCCTTCAAAACTGAAACGCAGTAATTCTCACATTACTGCTTGGCGGCAGAAATAAGTAAGGTGGTAGTACTTCCCTTGACGAATGCTTTCATAAGGAGCTCCACTTCTACTAAGATAGTACGAAACCAGAAACAATATTTCTTGAAGATTATAACTGTCAAGTAAACTAATCACTACTGATGTAAGTTTAAAAACAAAAAAGTTATTTCAAATTGTAAGACACAAGTGTTTCCCTTAAAATGTCGATAATTTTTCTCGATAGGTTTCGAGAGACTGGACTAATTGTTATTATCTCATAGATATCTCGCAGTTTATGTCGTTCCCGCGCAAGTCACGCCTTGTCATGCGAGCCTTACAGGAGTGAATTAAGTAGATCTCTGCTGACCGCATTGGAAGGCAAAAGAAGAACGTCGTAACAAAAACTGACAAGTCACAATTTGACTTGTTCTTTTTTGATGCCAAATTTATGCAACCAACCGCTAAATCCTCCTTAAAAATATGTTTCAAATGCAGAATCCAGTGAGCATAACTATCATTGCAGCAATCTGTGACAAATACATTCGATCAAACTAGATGAAATTAGAATCGAAATCATTATTTTATTTATCAGTTTTCTTTTCCAAGGCTTCAGAGATGTATGTATTCCAAATTTTAATATTATGGTAAAGCCCTACCTCAATGTGATATGTTTCATCAGGGGTATGTATAATGCCTGTGATGACACCATCTTCTAAGTGCAATTTCACATCCGAGGCAGACTCACCAAAAACTCTACCCGTGTAAAAATTGTCACGATCTGTGATAAACATATTTTTTTATTGAATTTGAAGTGTTTAAAATTTTATCACACCACATTGCTCACAAATAGTGTACAGATGTGGTGTATAAATCTTCCATAGGAGCAACAAAGTCATCGTCGGGATAGTGCAAATCCGCATATGTAGTATTAGTAAAAGACGAGTATCTGCACTAAACCACATTTTACAGAAGAGGAAGTTAATGTTATTACTTAGTATTTAATTAAGATAATATACAGTTACTTAAGTACTAGAAAGTAAAACTAGGATTTTTAAGGTATATGAATAAATTTGGGTCCCCGCGGCAAGGTGCCTAAGATGCTGGCAGCGTTCCCCCTTTGTATTGCTATGCTAATTCGTTGGGCAAGGTAGCTGCCGGCCCTTGGGTTTCCCAGACAGTCAATTACTTAGTTATTTTATAGGTTGCCTAGGAACTGATAACACTAGATTCCCGTATCACGCTAATTTGGTTGCCTCGACATTTATATATTTGATTTGGTCACTAAACTAACAAAATGGAAACTCAGAATCCAATGTGTAACACAGTAACACGTAATTCCTCTATACCCGACAATATTACACGAATAAAACTAAACTAGGTTTTGAACATTCTTAAGCAGTCTGGAAGTATACAATGTCGAAAGTAGCTTTCTAACTGAAGTTCGTATTAGGTAACGTGTGTCGTTACTGTATACAAGTACCATATTCTTACTACAATCAAGAATCTAATTAACTGACATTATTTAATTACCATTCACATTTTTCTCTTCGCCAAAAGTAGACTTACGATAGATACCTACATGGAAAGTTGCGCACATGGAAGTTTCTGACGAAACAAGTGGCTGTGGCGGATGCAAAGTTCGAATCAAAAGCCCAATTAAAACTTGAAATGCACGAGAAATCCTCCCTTGACGTGTATGACACTTGAACTTTATGAAGTTTTATCAGAATTAGGCGTTCTTCCACGTCCACCCTCCTCGTCCTCCCGCGGTGACGTCGATGGCGGAAACATGAGACTACATGAATAAATTCCTACTGTCGCGTGTCTCTGTATCGTAGCATAGGTTTGCAAGGCAGTGACGAGGCGTCCATATAACTCGATTCCCACCGGCTTGCCTAAAATTTTCCGCTTATTAGGTACGAAAAGATTATACTAGACAGCGTGCATACGCCACAACTTAAAAAACACTATTATATTCAATAATAAACGCGTAATATCTTGTCTCGATGCATCTCGACCAATTAGCGCGAGGTAAGCCGGAGGATCTGCGGGTTCTATTTCATTCATGAAATCTATGCGCTCTTCCATCAAAACTTGCGCACACATTCGTAAAAATACGCTTTATAACGTCCAAATAAATGGCGGCCAATAAGCCGGAATAAATCGGATTATATTCGGATAGCGTTCACGTAAATTTAAACCTTATTCTAACAAGTTACAGTTTAATTTGTTTCAATGTCAGAAACGTTGCCAGATGTAAAACTTTCTTAAAATAATATAACAAAATGTTATTACAATAGCAAATTAATGCAACATAATATGGTTAATTTGCATTTTGTAAATCTTGACGATAAACAGTATCTATAACTATTTGGGTGTTTCTTTTTAATAGGGCTAATATGTAGAAGGTGATGGTAATCCGTAGGTAATTAAAATAGCAACACTTAGAATTCATGAGTTTGTTTTTTTTTTAATTCGCTCTGGGCCTTTTGGAGGGAAAAGTGTCGTTTTTATTTTGACTTACAATTATTTTGTGAAATCTAGCTTAAAGTGGAATAGAATAGTGCTATTGTGCCTTAATCGAAGATAAAAACGCGAAATTTTACGAATCTCGAACTAAAATACCTGTATCGGCCCGTTCTAAGGAATCCCGAGTCAATCCAAGCACGCTGCCTCAAATTGCCTATCCTCTTTGTGGTGGCCATATTTACAGATACTTATATAATTAAACGTTTATGTTTTCGGCTGAAGGACTTTATTTCCATGGCCAGCAATAAATTTAAAAAAAAGTAATCGCCAAATGTAGTAAATTACTTTAAAAACTATCGTTATTTTATGTGTAGAATAAGTTAACCTGCGAAATGAAGGAAACTAGTATCTTGTGTGCTAATGAGTGTTGTGGTTAAACGTCGCCAAGGCGTCTTTTTAACGGGAAAAGAATTTTTGTAAAAGTAAGTGTTTTTTGTTTCTTCAAAAAGTTAAAGCTTCAGCTTCTACCAAGGAAAATTTTCACGCCTTACCACTGTTGCAAGGTGTCGTTTATACCATCATAAACGGCAGTTGCGTTGTCGAGCAAAACTATTACAATGAGAGATAAAACATGGAGCAAAGAATGTTCATTCTGTGAAAGGTTAGCTAGTATGAGCCGTTAAGTATCCTTTTCTAAACTCAATCTAGACACTTGAATTGCTGTAAACAGTTATGCTTAGGCATTTGTAAATGACGACCTAGTAGTAGCAGAGCTTTGTTTAAGAGTTCGTCCAGGGAAATACTGCCACCTTGACCATTTTTGCCGCCAAGCAGTAATGTGAGAATTACTGTGTTCCGGTTGTGAAGGGGAAGGACACATGGAACTTGTCAACTTATGTCTCAGGGTGACCGGGTGACCGGCGCATTGGCAGTATCCTTCAAATCTTTGCGATTTAAAGCTCTTGAGTGGCACTGCTATCAGTGGCGGACTTGCAGATTTGGCCGCCCTAGGCCCCAGGCCACGTAGTCAGTACCAGCCGCCCCTTTCTCTGCACTCATCATAATATACTGGTAGACTACTGAATTTCCCTTATTGCTAATTTTTATCGAAATTGATTCAAAAATTTACTATTTTTGTAGAACATTGATTTGATATATCTCTGTCAGTTTACGGGTCGCACGCCAGTAAAACGCCTAGCCAGTATGATTTTTTTCCGACATCTTCAACATTTTATCGTCATATTTCAGCTAACTTACACAAAACCTACAAACATTATACACTTAGACCTTCGTCATCAATGACTCTGTCTATTGGTGGAAAACGCATGAAAATCCGTTCAGTCGTTTTTGAGTTTATCGTGATCAGACAGACAGACGCGGGTGCGATAATAATGTAGTGATTATACATTACATTAGAGATATGTAACATATCTATATTTTATACATAAAATGTATGAAAGCGATTTAGGAAGATAATTGTTATACGATGTGGTGCAGTGCGGCACGCCATAATGTGCGTGAGCCTTTAGAATATTTATAAGTTTGAGTTATTTCTTTTTATTGTCAGTGAATATTTTGTTACGTCCGGGCCGCTGTAGGCCCGGGCCTATTGGGCTTTAGGGCAAATCCACCACTGACTGCAATTGTTATGGACAGGCGTGTCGCTTACCACCAGGTGCACGATCTTAATCGTCCCTTCACTTAGTGTTATATTTAAAAAAACACAAATTCCAAGGAACTGAAAAGTGAGTGCCAGGCTTCGAACCCACGGCCTCTGCTTGAAAGGCGGCAGGTCAAACCATTACACTACCAAAGTTTATTGTTTTACTACTGTCCATTAATGTGTTGCAGAATTTGCCGGAAGCTGTTGTCTAAACATTGAGATGCGTGGAAGAGCTTTTGCTCGAACCTTTGTCCTGTACTTTGCGAAGGCTTATAAGGGAAATAAAGGATTTTTTTAAACAAAACAAAGTACCTCATAAATTTAAGCGTTACGGTTATTCACAATCCGCAAACATACTTTGTTTAAAATGTGGGGGCGACAATAACTCCGCCTAAATTGTCTCCGTGGCTGAACGTACTGAAAATACGTGCCTTTATTTAGCAAGAATTATCTATTATTTCCTATCTCTGGTATAAAAAAGCCTTAAATCAAAATTTTCATCTCGTAAAAATAATACGAACTGTATGAAACAGTATTTTAGGAGCCTGTTGTGTAGCTGCTGGTAGGCGAATAAAACACTGGTTGTTCAGGAGTCGAAGGCTATTGCTGTGGCTTGCTAACTTGGTGTGGCTTGCTGTAGCTCGACATTTATTCAACGAATCTTACTACTTGTATACTTTTTTATATCTTAAGAATAGTACAAGTCTAAGTGAGTAAGTAGTACATAGAGATGTCGCGGCGCGGCTGCGCGCGAAGGCATAAATAGGACCCACCGCGCGCTCACCGTTCAGTGTAGTCTTGTGCTTAATCGGTCACTTTCGGGAGCGCTCCCTTATTAGTACAGTCCGAATAGTGTACTAGTTCACCTTATTAGTACTATTAATTCTATTAGTTTACCAGTCTTTACGGAATAAATAATGCAAGAATTTAGGTACATACTAGTTGATTTTCCTTCATACTTTAACAGGCTTAGGACTGTCATTTCATTCTACAGCGTATGTAGAATAAGGCCTAATTTTTCAATAGGCAAATAAAATTTAAAGAGAAAAATATTGAAAAAATAGTCCTTGAAATGGCGTATTTAAAAATTTTATGTTATTATATATGTATATTTTATTTTATGTACAATGATAACTTATAACTGTAACTTTCAATATCGCAGTTTTGAAAAACTTTTAAAATACGAAAACAAAACAAACTACCTACTGCGTTATTATTCTAAGCCTACAACAATATTACAAGCGAAGTTACCTCTTGACTAGAATTAGTTTGTATGGACGCATTAAGCTTTAAAACGCTTTTACGCTGCAAATTTACTAAACTTGTCATATTGTTATGCAAATGAAGCGCGAAACAGCGCTGGACAGGTAAGAATACCATAAAAACTCACAGCACTGTAAGCTGCTTCAATTATTAGTGAATACAGCCTTATCTCGCTCACTCTCGCGTTGACTAAGACGCGTTCCCACTCTCGGACACCGAGGCATTTGTTCGTTCATCATTCGTGAACGACACAAGACTTCGATAGAGGAGATGTTAGTGACGGTGTACTAATAGACTTAATAGTCCGAATGTACGATTAAGAGCTAGCGTTCAGAAACGTTTCCTTTCGGACAGTGTCGGGAAACGTTTCTTATTCGGTCATCGTTCGTGAACGACACAAGAATAGTTCAGTGCACGCCGATGCGTTGAGCGCGGCGGATGCGTGGATGACTTGCAGCTACAGTATAAAACAGAAAGCCCTGACTCGGCCGTTTAGAAAGGCTGGGAGAGGATCGAAACGTGAAAACAACCTATCTAGGTCGACTTACTTGTTAGCAAATTCTCAAGTAAAGACTTGGGTAAGTAAGGTAACACTTAAGGCACGAAAGAAAACAGCTTAATACAATTCACTTTCAATTATTTATTTCCTTTTAAGCAAGTAATATACATGATAGTTCGTTACTGAATTACATAATAAAAAGACAACAGTTAGTACATACCTGTATAAATTAACAACCTTTATATACGGCACCCACAGTATTCACAATATTACCTCTGTCTAGGAAATTCGAACACAGACTGCATAAATCTTCTTTTGTGACCATACCATCAAGCTTCGCCCCACCACCGTTTTGGTAGGTTAACAGACTGCGATTTCATTGGTTAACGCTTTTGGTAGACCGATACTTGATTGATTGGCATTTCTTTTAGAAAGGGATTTAGATACTTTTAAATATTATTGCTAAACTGACATACAGAAATGATATCAGGCAGGCATTAATTTAGACGTACTTAAAAAATATATATAATTAATATGAAAAACCTTTCAATTATAATAATAAGTCCGAGTCGATTACGTTTAAGGTATGACAATAATCGATACAAGTTCTAATTTGTATTCGTTACGCTAACATACTGGACGAAGACCGGTTGGTTGTCTCAGGTATCGCTGGATCGACGCCGTGGATGCGGAACTGCGCGAACTACAAGCCATCAACTGGCGAGAGATTTCACAGGACCTAAGAAAATGGCATCATTCGTTTCGGAGGTCGGGACACATTTTGGGTCGCTGTAGTGAAACAATTTTTATTTTCTTAGGATACCATTTGGTATCATAAAAAAACTGGTGTGAAACAATACGCCTGTCCACACTTGTTGCAGTGCTAATCATAGTTGTGAGGAGGACTGCCACTGCGCTCGGTACCCTGAGACCTAAGTTGACAAGACCCATGTGACTGTAATTTCACCAGCACCCTTACCCTTCTGGGTAATTACAGTCACATTACAGGCTAGAGAGACAGCAGTCTCTCTAGCCGTTCTCAACCATATCGGTGTAGGCCTCCGTCAGTTTCTGCCACTTTTCTCGTATCTGTGCCACCTGTATCCAAGTCAACCCAGCCACTTTCTTTATAATCTTCCTTCTAATCGCATCCGCGGTCTGCCTCTGGGGCGTTTTTTAACCCAAGGCCGCCATTCGAGGACCGCTTTAAACCAGGAGCCATGCTTTCGAGCAACGTGACCCGCCCACCGCCACTTAAAAGCCCTTCTAAAGGTAAGATGGTAGTACGTTCCTAGACGAACCCTTTTACAAGGAACTCTACTGCTTCTCATAGCCAATGTATATGTGAAATTTTTCGTCTTTTCTATTTAAGCGTAAAAAGTAATCAGCTAATTTCCTTTGTAGATTCTTTAAACCTATCTCCCGAAAATTTGTCATTTTGCAGTTGTGGCCTCATTACACAAAGGGTGAGATTTTATTTAAATGATGTCATTATTAGGTACGTTGTTCTCCCAATTAACCAGTTGGCCTATACACTGATTTCAACTTTCACGATTCTCACATATTGTTTGATTTTAAATTCGGGAGTTAATTATGTATAAAAACATATTTTCTTACCTCGACCCAGTTCAGTCCCTTCGAGATCATGGACGTTGCAATAAGTCCCTTTGAGACTATGGACGTTGCAATAAGTCCTTTCGAGACCATGGATGTTGCAAATGACTCCCTTCGAGACCATGGATGTTGCAATTGAGTCCCTTCTAGACCGTGGACGTTGCAGTACGTCCGAAACGTCGAGGTAAATAAAATATGTTTTAATACACGTATTTAAAATCAAATAACAATTGGCCTGTAGCACAATTCCGGTCTAATTCCGTGTATTTATGTGACAACACACCGAGCGCGTGTGATTTCTATAGGTGTTTCACGCTTTAGAAAACGGAAATGCCCTGAAAAAAAAAATATTAGGTCTCATTTTTCTAAGACAAGTAATTTTTTTGTAAAAATACTCCACCTCCACTAGTTTGTTATTATTATGTTATACAAAGATGTGTAGCTCAGTTGGTTAAGTGGCCACAGCAACAGACACAGGTTCGGTTCTAGTCAAACCGAAGCATTTTATCTATGTGTTGTTCCAGTAAAAGAAAGTCCGTGCTCAACAATGTCCTACATGAGTTGATTAAACAGATACTAAATAAGCATAAGAAGGTCCTAAAACCATACTAATTACCTGGTCTCAAAGTAGAAACTTCCCTGTGGAAGAGGAACGAAATTATCTCGCGAGACGGGAACAAATTTACAAAACTTCAAGTTCTAAATTGGTCTCACAGGGAATCTCACTCAGTAACTGTTTATCTAGTGTCTACAGAGTTAATCACTGACCATTGCGCTTGTTAGACACAAGCCAAGCGATATTACAATAGAATTAATTAAAACTGTGTACTTTTTCTTCTCTTTAATATTATAGCTACATCGATACAATCGATGATTCAGCATTCTTTCTAGATGCCAGCGAATACGAATCCACGGGAAGCAAACAGCACAAGACCGGACGTTGTGCCTTTCTTTAGGAAAGGCCTATGTTCAGCTGTAGATATCTTTGTTCAGAACTGAAATAATGAATAATGCAGCCATTAGAAGAATAAAAGGCAAAGGCAGATTCTGACCCCGTCACTAAAAATTTCTTTTTTTATACAATATCAAGTGACTGAACGCACAAGTCGTGCGCCTGATGTAAGCTACACGCCTGTCCATAACAGTTGCAGTGCCACTCAGAGCTTTAAATCGTAAAGAGCTGAGGGGCACTCCCATTGCGCTACTGCTACAAAAGTATATGTAGATAATGTACAAAATTAACTTAAATTTTATTAAAAAACTCCGAATTTTCATGTTCCAGTTAGTACTACGTCTGGGAACATCCCGGAGTTATATATTGCAACATTCTGCAGGTAAGTTAGGCGTTAGCGTTTATGCAACCATACACATAACTTAGGAAGTTTCTGGGAGGTCAAAGTAGTTCTACCGAAAACTAGAAGTTTAGAAGTAGTTACAACAGAAACACAAGTTACATCTTTGTATCAAGTTTTAGGGTGGGATCCCACTTGTAGGCACTTTTTAGTACGCTCCAGGACACTTCAGCATTTCATGCACACTAAACACGTTGAAATTAAAGAGCAGAGTATTGTTTTTGTGCTGGTACCACCCACCTACGCGTGACTTCGTTTTTTATGATACCACGTAACAGGACGAACAAGTTGTGTGCCTAGTGTTAAGCGACACACCTGTTCATAGCAGTTGCAGTGCCACTGTATGTAGTATGGGCGCGGGGCTGAAGCGTGCTGTCGAGTGGGGTTCTGCCCTTAATGTGACCTGCTTTTTCTTAAATATTTTTTAGAGAGATCGACGATAAGTGTTGCACTGTACTGTGGTATCGGTGGTAGATACTCAACAACATAGTAAACAGCATTACATAAGAAACAAAACGTTTAAGATTTCCCCGTATGAGGAAGTAAAGAATTAAAAGCTCGGTTTATTTTTAAAGCAAACATTTGAAATAAAAGTTTATAATGCGCATTGTAAATGATGCCATGCTTTAATGTGGTGTGCATATGAAATGTATTTATAGGTTGGGCATAGATTAATGATATACAATTGTAATAGAGCGTTCTTTGTAGTCTCTGTATTCTGCCTACATTATTGACATATTAACATAATTAATCTTGTTAGTTTTTTCAAAGGAAAGTTCGTTTTTTGAATGAACAATAATGTTTTTCTCAAACAATGCGAGGAAAAATAAAAAACTAAAGATGTGTAAAAGAAAAGTAGAAAAAACAAAATTAATTAATATTAAAAGTATAATATTATATAAATATATTTATGATTTTCTATGTCCTTTGTGGTGATATTCGTGAGCTCTGTACTCCTGCATGCACCGTTTATCCCTAAAATTAGAGCAACCTGAAACAAACAAAGCACATTACGATATATATACGAACAAACCTTACCTTAGTTGCTATTGATTGAAAGTATCATAAGTTTTCATGTGTCTCGCTTTGCTCATAGCCGGCAACAAGTTTTCCGTCGCTAATATTGCCTCGTTTAAAATTAGGAGGAGTACAATCCATTACTGTGTTTTCGTTACCGCTCGTCTCACTCATTTTCACGACGAAAATACAAAAAAGACGAAAAAACAGAAAAGAATACCAAAGCACTTTATTTTATTTTACCGCCTTTTTCTTTTTTTTAAGTAGCGGTATACGTAGGCATTTTTTATTCTCGCAATTACTAACACTGGGCAGTTGGCTGCATGAGTTTTTCCTTCTAGATTTAAAACTTTAGAAAAGTGGACAGTAATGGATTTTCATACTTATTTGGCCAGGAAGAAGTCTCACAGTCCTTAAATGACTAACTTTCTGTGTTCGTTTTTTGAAAGTAATGCAAACATTTCCGAGCATGTTTGAGGAAAAGAAATTTATTTAATTAGCAGTAGAGCGCCTTGTGAAAGGGTTCGTCCAGGAGAGTACTTCCACCTTACCTATTTCTGCCAATCAATAATGTGAGCATTGCTGCCTTCCGGTTTTGAAGGGTAAGGGTACCTATTGGTGAAATTACAGGCACAGTGGACTTGGGCAATGGCACTGCCCATCATATTTTGCGATTTAAAGCTTTGACTGGCACTGTAACTGCTATGGACAGGCTAGTCGCTTACCTGCCGGCTCACGACTTGTTTGTCCCGCCATTTGTTGTCATTATCACAAAGATCTGAGGAGTACTGTCGCTGTGTCTATCACCTTGATGCATGAGTTAGAAAGCTCTACCGTTTCTCAAGCTGAGGCCGTGCTTTCGAATACTTAAGTTTCTCGGTATTTATGTGCGAAACTTAATTTGAAATTTGCCATGAGTTTTTCGGTGAAGGAAAACATCGTAATGAAACTTGCACGTCGAAGAGGTTCACGACCTTCGGGAAGCGTGTGAAGTTGCCAACCCGTATTGGTCCAGCGTGGCGAACTAGAGCCTAAACCCCCGCCTGAAAGGAGACCCGTGAGACGTATAAATAGGTGATAGTCTTATTAAAGAAAAAGTAAAAATTGTTTGTATCGAGTTCTTAGGTTTTCGCGATTGTTACACATAGGAAATGAAACTATTTTTTCCGGATTTAATTCGCGTACGTAAACATCTATACGTGTTATTAGTTTCATTACCTATAAAAATTGTTTATTTTCTCCCATCATGGAAAAATTAGGTTGCTATATGAATAAAAGTTCCAAAATTCGATTTCGGAACTTATTCTATGACAATAGAATGAGTAAAATTAACTGACGGTTCTTTTTGAAGCGCAATATAAAACTCTCTTTGATGCAACTGTAGTAAACATAAATTTTGATTTTGTCTATCTTTAATAGGTTGTTTCAATTAAAAGCGCCATGAAATTATTTTTAAATTTAAATCCTCGCAGACAGTTAAGTTTTCTGAGCTTTAGATGAGGTAACAGAATCGATTCCCGGTTGGACTAATTCGCTACTGTAATTATTATCGTTCTCTAATACTCGTAACACAGGGGACTTTCTAATTAGAGATCAGGTAAATTTATATAATTGTCTAGCGATTGCCTTTGATAGCAACAATAATCGTCAAAGACATTTCTGAAGTGATGTTTACTGTATTTTAGGCGAAATGGCGCCATGGTTGCGTAGGCTTTCATCAAGTAGACGCGGAGAAATTAATTTTGCACGAAATTTAAACATTTGCCTTGTAGAAATAAAATATACTCTGTTACTTATTGAGATGTTTTGGGAATAACTCCACTAGTTTTGTTGTTTATGAATAAAAAAATCGAACACAAAAAAATTTCGTCGACCCGGTAGGTCTTGAACCCACGTCCATTTCCACGTTAATAGCACCTTACTGCCACCTTACCTATTTCTGCCGCCAAGCAGTAACGTCAGCATTACTGTGTTTCGGTTTTGAAGGCTAAGGGTGCACGTGAAATTACAGGTACATGGTATGAAAAAGAAACCGTAACGTTAACATCTGAGCCACGGATCCAGTTACCGAATTGTCGAAATTCTTCTGTGTTTTGTTGTTGACTTCTAGTGACATCTAGTGAGAGATTTTTGAATAACCTTCTCACCGTAGCGGATACTTCATAAGCGCATAAACCCGTTACGTATTTATTACAGAACACGGGAAAGAAAATTTCAGTGAATGATAAGGATAAGTGAAAATGAAATTTCTATTATTCCATTCAGTGACGGTGTGGTAGGGAAGGGTGGAAAAAAATCCACTTGCCCCCACCAGGGGGACAGCTGGTAGTGGAATAGTCCGAAATATCTCTATTAACTAATGAAAATTGTTTTTACGTTGATGAAGGTCGTCAAAAATTACAAAAATTTAAACTT
>NW_020653561.1:1216170-1219710 GCF_003589595.1 Hyposmocoma kahamanoa | reverse complement strand
TAGCAATGCAGAATAATAATTTTTATTTATAAAAACTTGTATTTAAAGTGAATCCTTTTCTAATTTGCGAAACCAAATAGCCGCCATTTTGCAGTAGGAGGAGCGCATCGCGTGAGCGGCTAAGATATATACGTACAATGGTATTCATAAAGATGGGTGTGGAGTGTTATGTTGTGTCAGGTACAGAGTTGAGTGTACTGTGTCAGCAAAAAGGGCCTGACTCAGACTGATTTTTTTAACTACGACGTTGATGATTCTGCTAGCTCCTGCGATGAGCCGGTAAAAAAAGAAGTAATTCAGAATAGAGAATCAACACGGAGTATGAATGCAGGGTCTGTAGTTATAATATTAACTGTATAGGTGAATAAGTTATTATATATGCTATAAAACGTGGACAAGGTAACTGGAAAAAAAAAAGGTGAAAGATGTAATTGTGTGAGTAAGGAGTTGCGTGGGTGTATAATAAAAGGTGTATGTTTGTATGTGTAGGTATGTAATAAGTGAGTGGAGTGTATGTATGGTTTATAAAACAAAATGATAATCATAACAAAGTAATATATCAGGAAAAAAAACATGTGTTCATTGATAAGTTCTTAAACACTGAATGTAGGTAGATTAATAGTTAACTTTAAGAAAAGAATATTTTTTCTGTATTCTATGTTATAAATGAAACATCCGTAAGTTAAGCCAAAATGAAGATATTTCTATAATAAATAATTAGTCAAAATTACTCATCATGTTGGATTTATATTGTCGATTATTATTTTATTCTCGTTGTGTCCGAGTCGAAAACAAGTATTGCACCGTTGATTTATCATTTTATTACTACGGGTTGCAATAGTACAAGTGGCGAAGACAATAATTACATATCATCTTATTCTCGTAAACATAGTTAATTTGTTTTTTGGAAAGGTCTTTTATTCTGCTGTTACAATGAAACCATGATATGATAATCAACTTTTGCTTTATTATACGGACATCCCGAACAGTTTAAAACGGGAATAAAATATGATAACTGCGTGTATCGTTATTTTTACGAGAACATAATTCTATTGTCATTTGTTATATTAAGAAACATAACTCATTTAGTTTAATATTATCATATAACCTTATTCTTGTGCACTTGGGCATGGGTAGAGAATTTGAATAATATTGTATTATTTTGTTATTCCGTAAGTAACCACTTAAAATGTCACGAAAAAAATTGAAAAGATGTATTGGTACCTAAAGATCTTAAATATTATACATATAACACTAAAACTGTGTTAATGGCAGCTACCTTTTATGTCCGCCGGGGATGACGATTGAACTATGAAACATAAGATATTTATGACAGGGAAAATATTTTGTAGGCAAGTAGTGTAAATGAGATTACTGGTACTTTGTGAACTTTTGATATTTCGATGGGTAACAGCCAAAGGGAACTAAATAGAAGATCAAGTTGTTAGTTAACTAACAATTGTCTCTTTTTTGTGTGAAGTGCTTGATTTCATTATAAAATGAAGCATTTCCCACAAAAAAGTGAAAATGATCAAATTGTTAGTGTTACGGACGGCCGTACGCGCCTGGCCGGTCAGAGCTAGAATTCAGAGGAGAATGAATAATTCAGGAGCTCTGATTGGCCGAGCGGCGTAGCGACCCACTGATAGGACCGGTACGGTGTGGGAGACACCGTACCGGTATAAATATAAGCGATTATGATGAGACTGTTAATAATTTTTATTCGCATTATTCACATATCAGATTTCTTGGATTCTTAAATTTGTTGTTTCTTGTGTTTGTAAGTCAGATCGACATATATGAATATACAGTCCACTTCAGATTAAGGAAGTTTCATTTTAGAATAAGGATATCGAAGGAAGAATAAAGATGGTTAGTTCAAGTTGCTGAACTTCCAACAGTTAGTTTGGTCCTTATATTTAGGACCCATCGTTTAGTATCAAACTTAAGGACTATTCACATTAGAACGTGCCGGGCACGAGCCGAGCCACATACGAGGCTCAGATTGAAAATGGTGCGTACATTTTATATAAAGTGATTCACATTACTTCCGAGCTCGTCCTAGCCTTGGATGCGGCCCGGCCCGCCTCGGCTTGTTGTAATGTGTACCAGACATGGGGAAAAAGCGTTATGTTTCGATCACCGTGACAACCGTTCCAGTTACAAAAAATCACAGTGATAAAAGGAGCAAAGAGTTTCCAGGACATCATCACGTTGTTAAAGGAGACCGACCCAGAAAACGTGCCTGTTTTCGTGGCGAAGGAGCTGCACAAGCTGCCCCATGTCGCGTTCGACCACGTCGACGTCACCAGGCTGCTGAAGGACATCACGTCCCTAAAAGCGAGGCTTGCTGAAGGTCCCTGTAAATTGGAGGCTGATGATTTTATACCGATTTATCGGATATCGAAGTTATAACAGGTAAAAGAACTAACTAATATTAATTGCTATTTCGGTAACTACTCTAGCAAACCATAAAGTTTTTAATGCCTGGGTCTGTCATTTAGAAAAAATAAACAACTTCAAAAATACGTCAGGACAATCGTGTGTGTTATTGTTTGGGCTGGTGATTACGGTGTTTATTTATTGAAAACATACCGTAAGTAGCGTTTTTTAAGTTTACCTTGAATATAAATGTTTATAAACTATACTTTAAATAGTAATTTCATGGTAAACGTTAGAACCACTCAAACGGAATATTATCATATTTATCCAAGTACACCAAAGATTTCATTACTGCTTTTTAAGTGCAGGATTTGCAGTGTATTACTGCATTTTATTTGAGATGTTTTTGTTGGTAGTACGGAGGGTATTTATTTAGCAATGCAGAATAATAATTTTTATTTATAAAAACTTGTATTTAAACTGAATGCTTTTAAAATTGGCGAAACCAAATAGCCGCCATTTTGCGGTAGGAGGAGCGCATCGCGTGAGCGGCTACGCTACTGTTGCCGTTGCTAACAGATCCAGTGCTCCACAACACAGGCAGTTACCAACAAAGGGAAAGAAAATGAAACGGATACTCATCTCTGGAGATGTATCGTCAGTACCACCGAGAAGAGTTGAATAGTGCGACGAGGACGGTTTCAAAAAGGTGAAAACGAAGAAGTACACCAGCCGTAACCTTAGTGGCACCGCCCCGTCTGGCCCTAATCATTCACTGCGTCCAGCGATACTGACGACGTTGGTATACGTGTCACGGCTTCATTACTCCACAAAGTCTGCCGACATTGTGGAGTATATACGGGTGAAAACAATGCTACCCTGAGGGTCGAGCAGTTGGTGTCCCGCCACTATGTAAATTTTAATTCATTCATGGTGAGAGTACCAACTCAACATCTGTCGACCTTCATGAAAGATGAGTTTTGGCCGAAGAGGGTCATGTACCGACGTTTCCGAGCCGGCTATCGGACACCCACGTTGCGTCCCACGTCGCAGACAATACGTGTCAATAATAATTAGTCCCTAGTGTTTTTATTGTATTATTATGTATGTTAGTCTATAAGGTATGTATTTATGGGTCTTTGTTACCTGAATGCAAAT
>NW_020653561.1:1215441-1216160 GCF_003589595.1 Hyposmocoma kahamanoa | reverse complement strand
CCTTCACAGTTTTACAGGTTTGTCGCATTATTCGTTAATTCAATTCATTTCAATTATTTAATTTATTTAGGCATTAATCCCATAACATTACATTATACATTACACGGTCATAAAAATTTAAAAGCAATAAATAAAATTTAAAAGCAATAAATAAAATTTAAAAGCAATAAATAAAATTTAAATTAAAAATTAAAAAATTCAGATTAAAAATAAATTCAAGTTACTAATTCAAAATGTCAAAAAGTTATAAAATTAAAATACAATTAACAAGATTAACATTAGGAACATTAAAAACAGTTACAGGTAATATTCACATCTTAATAAGACCATGCGGCGTGTTTATTATTTTGGATCAATTTTGTACAATTATTTTATTTGTATTTACAATATCAACACGTCAATTACACATCTAATTATTTCTTGGTTCACAATTAGAATTTAAAATTAAAAGCAGTAGCCAGTCTCTGACAGAACAGAGATCGCACATAATATTTTTTGTAAAATGCGTCGCATGTCGTGGCGTGACTGACAGTGACATTTAGTGGAACGGAGGAACAACCTATGGGATTTTGGAACGTCGTTCCTTCGTAAAAAGTCATGGTGATATTATTTGACGGTTGATCACTATAATTTTTTTGATTGTGACGTTATTTATCACCCACCTCTAATGTGGACACTCTCTGACTCTATCTAATTTAAGATCGTGTGGTACGTATGAG
>NW_020653561.1:1156990-1215431 GCF_003589595.1 Hyposmocoma kahamanoa | reverse complement strand
TTTCAAATAGCATATAAATTGACAATGTGGCTGTAATTTCACCAGCACCGTTAGCTTCCAAAACCGGAACGCAGACTGTGGCAGTACTTCCCTGGACGAACTCTTTCACAAGGATGCTATGATGTGACCGACAATGATGTCTTGCGTATGTCAATTAAATTCCTATTTAGTCTAGCTTCGAATGCCCTAATAGCTTTCGGGATACAGTGTATTCCTTTCCAATCAATGCCGGGAGCACATTACCATTCACAGCTAACAATAAGCTCCACACAAAGTATTTTTATAACCGCTCACGCGATGCGCTCATCCTACCGCAAAATGGCGGCTATTTGGTTTAAAATGCAGTAATACACCGCAAATCCTGCACTTAAAAAGCACTAATGAAATTTTTGGTGTACTTGGGTAAATATGATAATATTCCGTTTGAGTGGTTCTAACGTTTACCATGAAATTACTACTTAAAGTATAGTTTATAAACATTTATATTCAGGGTAAACTTAAAAAACGCTACTTACGGTATGTTTTCAATAAATAAACACCGAAATCACCAGCCCAAACAATAACACACACGATTGTCGCGACGTATTTTTGAAGTTGTTTATTGTTTTAAATGACAGACCCAGGCATTAAAAGCTTTATGGTTTGCTAGAGTAGTTACCGAAATAGCAATTAGTATTAGTTCTTTTACCTGTTATAACTTCGATATCCGATAAATCGGTATAAAATCATCACCGGCACCTCTAGGTGTGGTATGCGTCTACGGCTGCATGTATCGCGTGAGCGGATTAGTGTCCTTGTTTACGTGAATAATTTGTATTTTAATTGTATGTTTAGATTTTTGTTTAGTGTGTTTGTGATTTTGTTTTGTTATTATTTTTTCATGCTTTTCGATGTTTTCATCTGGAGTAAGATTCATTTGGGGTAAAGCGGCAGATATACCTAGAAACCATATTTGTGTTGTAAAAACGAGCGACTCGTTTTGTGTACCGTTTAGGTTCACGGGTTTCTCTTAAAGAAAAGTTTGAGGAAACTGACATCATGACTGTGGCATCACAGTACATTTACTCAAATATTTTGAATGCCCGTAAATATATATACCTACACAATTTCATTAAGAAACAAGTTATCCTTATTATTTAACTTTAGAACTAACTCCAAACTCATGGTACCACGATTTCGTTTAACCAAGGTAAACGACTCTTTTAAGGGGAACTGTATACGTTTTTACAATAAGATTCCGGAGCATTTATTAAAATTATCATTTCTCATGTTTAAAACTTACGTTAAAATTATTTAATTGAAAAGTGATATTATAAAATTGAAGACCTTCTACGTATTAGATCAAGATATCTGGAATGACGACAAATTTGACTCATGGTGTATTTTATAACATTTAAGTTTATTTGAAAAGAGCAATCCCTAAAGTTTCTTGTTCGTTCTTCAGCACAGTGAACGAGCAGAATATTAAAAAATAACATTTTGAAGTGTGTAAATTTATTTTACCTATGGAATAAATGGTTTTTTGACTTCGTTTTTCTTTTTTTGGTATTTTTTGTGGTAGGCAAATAAATCGTAGATACCCGAATACTTTCTCAAGGACCTCTACTGCTACTAGAACTCCACTACTGTGCCTTTTCTTATCTGAAATAATAACAATAATGCACACACTCAACAAAGCCCAGCACCATAGGGAAACCCTGTGTCGCGGGTGCCATGGACACACACTTAGACAACCACGAATTACACCCAAACTCACGAGTGAAATAAAGTAGGCCATACAAATATTTCTCCCGGCCCGGGAATCGGGCCTGGGACCTCTACGTCTCGGCATGGTAACCGTTCGGCCACGGCAGGCAGTGAAATTGAACTGTATTTATGTACAACAAAATTACTTGCTAACTTTGGCGTTAAGAACAAAACAACACATTCGCGTATTAACACAGAAGGCCAATTAAACACAATGAATAACGTTTTGGCCGAGTTCCAGCTTAGTTCTAGCAATTGTGAACCGTTATTAACACCACACCTGCACCGAAGACTTATAGTTTTTCAAAGTTTTCCTTTTGTCTACTATTGTAGTTTTGTCTTGGAGGATTTACTCTAACCCTTTGTACCATAATATCGGCTCCTTTAGCTAGAACATCGAGTATATAACCAGAAACAGAGACGAAATAAGGGCCATCGATCACTGGCAACTCATCATCCAAATGGGCTTTATATCACTTTTAAATATCAACTCTCGTTTGCACTGAAATCACAAATTAGAAACCTGAAATAGTACAACGCCAACAACAGACCAGTGTGTACGTCTCCGTACATATATTCCAAAAATATTCTGTATATATTGTAATAAAGATAATATCTCTAACTAAGGGAGGCTGTTCCATTCGGTGGTGTGGAAAAACAGCAAAACATCACATTTCATCGGTAATTAAATATTACATATGTAATTTTTCAATTTTCGTCCATTATAACAAAACTCAAGTTAAACTGGTCGATTTGAAGTAAAACAATTAACGACACCCGTCGTTTGTTTCGAATTCGGACTGGCCAATCCGAACGCAGTAGTCACCGTAATGATTCGGCAGAATAGTTTTCAAACAAATTAAATAACATTTCGTCTCTATTTCTGTTTATATACTCGATGAGCTAGAATCACGTAACTCACAATCTTGACGGAAAATATACAGGACATGGAGAGAAAATAGTTTTTAATACTGTAGATATGATATTTTGCTTCATGGAGATAATAAATTATTTTTAAAACTATGTTATTATATCTCTCATTCAAAGACTTTTAAAAAGTTGCATACCCCATTTGGGAATCGAATCAATAGAGACCAAATGTGAAAAAAACATTCTGCATTTTATGATTCGACGTCGAAGTATTGATATTGGAGTGAGGCAGACGATGTTCCATGGAGGTATATCCTCGCCCGAGACACCGGCTTTCATCAATTTAAACTTCCTCGTAAAGTGACCAGGTTCCCAATTGTCAAAATATTTAGTTAAGTAGAGGTCCTACAAATATTACACATTTTTTTTATACCAAATATAAGTGGGTTTGATTTCCGTCTCATTTGATGGAAAGTGACGATAAGGGCGACGATGCACACCTAAATAATGCCTATTTGCTCTCGCCTCGAAAAGTTCTAAAGTTATAGCGTTTGAACGTCACGGACGAAATGTCAGAGTCGACAAGCTAAGAAGAAGAATTGGACGTAGTTAATCAAAAACGATCCAATCCACAAAATTATCAAAAAATGAGTTATATGTATTATATATTTCTGAAACGTATTTAAAAAAACATACCCGGATTCCAACAATAGATAATATTTGTGCAGCAGTAGAGAAATATTTGTAAAAAGTCATAGAACAAAAGTTGTTGTTTAGGATGTTAAAATACAGTTTTGTGAGGTTGATTTTAAAAATAACGCTGTATAGATAGATGCGATACTCGAGAACCTAGTTTTGCTATAGTCAATATGTTTGGGGTCGTGCGATACAAGACCAAAAGTCACTCATACGGTTCATTTTGAAAAATATACGTGTATACTGTACGTGTGCTATTTAGTTCAGTTGATGTTAAAAAAATCATTGGTATGTGTAAAGTGCCCATTGAATACATGGGTCTTCTTGTATATATTCGAGATAATTTTGTGTTTTTTTTCTATCACGAAACTTTTTAGGACTCGTGTTCTCACACCGTATAGTAATCAGTGTATATTCTCAAATTTAAAGTTGCTAACAAGTCGTGCGCCTGGTGGTAAGCGACACGCTTGTCCGTAGAAGTTGCAGTGCCCCTCAGAGCCTTAAATCGCAAAGATTTGAGGACCTATGCCATTGCGTCCGTTAACCTGGAACACAAGTTGACAAGTTAAATATAGCACCCGTGCACTTCAAAACCGGAACACGGTAATGCTCAGATTAGATACCTCTTAGCGGCAGAAATAGATAAGGTAGCAGTAGTTTTCTGGACGAACTCTTTTACAAGATCTATTGCTATGAAAAATATATCAATTAGACACAAAACACAATACTGTCCGATATTTTGGAATATCAATTACAAAATGCGTTTTTATGTACTTAGGCAAAGGAGTGTAATAGCTGCTGGTGCTGGTGGCGTTCTGTAGACTGTAAAACAGCCTGGATAGCAGTAATATAGCTTGGTCCAAGGGTAGTAAATGCCTCCGCACATCTTACTTACCAATTTATAGCAGTTAAAAAGTCCGGTTTATAGGAATTTATTCAGTACAACAACAATATTAATATCTTAAAATGTAAACGATGTACAAGAGATACGAAAAAAACGATACGATACCAATGGAGAGAGGCGATACAAAAAGGTGGGATGACGGTATAAGGAGGTCACATCGTCACAGGAGTAGCCTCAGCAGGGTCAGTCGTTGTAGTAGTGGGTGTGAAACGAAAAGTAAATATCCAATTCTTAATCAAAACCGTTGTAATTCAAAATGTTTAGCTTATTTAGTACAATTCCTTAAAATAACTTCTTGACTGGCTAATAAAAATCATCTAATTACAATTTGCAACATAATCAACGTATTTTAATTGGAGATTGCGCAGAATGTTAACGATTCGTCGTCGAGGTCCGCACAGCATCTTGTTCGCGTAATGGCGATCAACAACATGGCCGCACTGTCATAGACACTCGTGACGCTCCGCTAGACTGACAGATGTCAGTTGACAGCTGCCAATCTCATTCGTGCGTCTCGATAAATGTCACTCGATGCGCCGTCGTCCTAATTGAAATTCAGTTACAAAATATTTATCTGACTAAATAACTTTATATGTCTGAAACGTTTCTCAAAGGAATCTTTTCATGGAAATACTCTCTTAATGCTATCTACACCGCTCAAGATCAAAGATTAAACCAAGCACACACTTGCTTTGAGCTCACGAAACCTTTAATGTGAACGATTGTTCAAAATGTAAAACCGGTTTCAAATGTCAGAATTATATGAGTTATATAACTACCTATGGATAGAGTTTAAAAGATCAGTCACTGATGTCGTATTTAGTTACTGTACATTTATGAGACGTCTATCACACAAAAATTTGTTATGACGTTAAGTGGCTGGACAAATAATATGCTGTATCACGCGCGATAGAGTGTTTGTGTAAAACCCGCTATTGTCACCGACATATTCAATTTTTTTCACAAACGTATTCAACACTAGTTTGTTATTAATTATTAATATCATTCATTATCTCCCAACAAGTACAAAATATAAGTACATAATTGAACATAGAGCTTACATAAGGGAGACAGGAGCCCAAATTAGGTAAGCCTCGGCTTAATGCCGAAGCTTTACAGTCAGTAAACAAAATAAGGTTACTTGACAGAAAATGACAATAAAAACTCTTACTGTTTAAATAAAGTCAAGTAAGCAGGAGGTAAATAACATTGAAATTATTAAAAAATTCAAATTAATTGACGGACCTTTATTTATTAAACTTTATTTACCTGGACTAATAAACAGACCAACGTATTCCGGAAAAACAAAAAAGAAATTGAGCTATTAACATATCTGGGATCAGCACAAGGAGACCTACAACCCCTCCTCTAATCTGTTTTTTAATATCTTATTTAAGTAGATTTGGTTTTATTGCTAAGCAAAATCAAATTGACTTACATTCTTTTAAATTACTTTAGGTGCCAATATTTCAAAAGTTACCGAAATGCAAATGCGTTAGTTATGATATGGAGGGTAGATTTGCAGTGCCACTCAAAGCTTCGAAGATCGGAGTGGCACCGCGATTGCGCCCGTCACCCTGAGGCATAAAGTTAGAGGATACTTAAAGTCCCATGTGTCTAAAGTTCCATCAGCACCGTTATTCTTCAAAAATCAATGCTGACATTACTGCTTGGCGGCAGAAATTGGTGTGGTGACAGTACTTCCCTGGACGAATTCTTTCACAAGGCGCTCTACTGCTACTGAAAATTTTGTATATTACTAAATTAAATTGATACAACAGTATCTATAATATAGCTAGGGTTATGCTACTCCACCAGTCAAATATAGCTCAGCGAGTTATGCAACGAGCTACACTCAGAGTTTCTCTGAAGGTTAAGATTGTTATCCGATGTTATCCGATAACAATGATCGATGATCCGATGGAAAACCGAGTTTTTATTTTATGATACCAAATGACAGGACGAACAAACCGTGCGAGTGGTGGTAAGCGACCAGTTTCTGTCTAAGGGACATTACTTCTGCGGTCATCATCTTGAGACATAAGTTGAAATGTCTCATGTGTCTGTTATTTCACCAGCACCCTTACCCTTCTAAACAATATAATGCTCACATTACTGCTTGGCAGTAGAAACAGATGGCAGTATTTACCTGGACGAACTCTTTCACAAGGAGCTCTACTGCTATGAACAATCATCGTCGTCGTCGACATGGCCGGTAGAATAAGCAAGCTGAAGTGGCAGTGGGCCGGCGATATGTGTCGAAAAACCGACATCTGATAGGGGAAACGAGTTATTGAGTGGAGATCTTGCCTAGGCAAACGTATTGGAGGACGCCGTAGGCCAGATGGAGGCGACAAGCTACCGGTTGGAATGGCTCACATTAGGCAAAACCAATAGTGGACTACAACAGGGTAATGACGATGCTGATGGTGATGAGCTCGGGTTATACATAGGACGCACTATAAGTTTCCGGAACTAGCCACTTACATAAACAATATTTAAAAATGAAACTCTTTGGCTGTAGAATACAGTTTGTTTCATCTGACTGTCACTTGTTTTTACACTGTGGCGTCATTTTAGAAATTGGTTGTCTTCATAACCATCGATTTAACTCGTTACATTTTCGTAGTATGATTTTCTATGACTTTAAGTGTAAGGTAACAACTCAGCGGAGCTTCGCTCGGCTTCAAACTGCTTTTGGCGATAAAGCACCATGCAAGACGACTATTTATAGCTGGTTTGCGGAATTCAAACGCGGTTGTGTGAATCTCAGTGACGAATTTCGTGATGGTCGCCGATCCACTGCTGTGAACAATAAAAACATCGATGCTGTACGCCGTATGATAAAAATAGATAGGCTTGTGATATACCATGAGATTCGGGCATCGTTAGGCATAGGCACGAGTCAAATACAATCAATACTACACAAACATTTGGATGTGAAGAAGCTGCGCTCTCGGTGGATCCCACACAGTTTGACTGAGGCTCAAAAAACGGATCGAGTCACTTGGTGCAATGCCATGTTTACCAGATTCAACGAAGGGGCGTCAAATTTGGTGCGGGACATAGTAACAGGTGACGAAACATGGATTTATAGTTATGATCCCAAAACAAAGCAGTATTCGAGCACATCGATCTTTCGAGATGAGCCGAATCCAACCAAAGTGGCGCACGTGCAATGTGCCTGTAAGCGGATGATTGCTTCTTTTTTTTAACAAAACTGGACACGTGGCTACGGTTGCTTTGGAGAATTGTTGTACCGTGAATAGCGATTGGTACACGACCATTTGTTTGCCGGAAGTTATTGACAAACTCCGTAAAAATAACCGTAAACGCCGTATCATCTTGCGCCACGATAATGCCAATTCTCATACGGCCAGACAGACAAATGAATTTTTGAAGATGAACAACGTTGACCTTAGGAGCCGTCCCGCGTATAGTCCCGACCTGGCACCATGTGACTTTTATTTATTTCCAAAAATTAAGAATTAAGAATACGCGGTCAACGATTTTCATCACCTGAAGAGGCTGTCGAAGAGTATGAAAAATATGTTTCAGAGATTGTCACGGAGGAGTGGCATAAATGTTTTCAAAATTGGTTCATTCGTATGAAAAAGTGCATTAACGCTTACGGAGAATATTTTGGGAAACAGTAATTTAATTTCTGACCATTTATAGTATTTTTTCTTATTCTTTCCGGAAACTTATACTGCGCCTCACGTACAAAGGCGTGATCTACTATCACACATAAATAGTGAATCTGTCAATATTATTGAAATGTAATCCATCGAATTTGGGTTCATTGGCTATAAGAGATTTTGCGAAGGTATGACTTATGTTACCTTAATAAAAAGTATTGTAAGTTTTATCTTGAGATTATTGGCATACCGAAGATACTTAAATGTAATATTTTTTTATCCTTATTCAATAAGTATTAAATTAAGTTTTATCGCCAAATTTTCGAGATACTGCGCTTATACGTTTTCAATGTCATAAACAACACCATAAAAGATTTTATGACAATATCTTTAAAGGTCTCAATGGCGATGAAATCGTCCCACCTCAATCTGTTAAATCTTAAAATTTAATGAAGTTTTCTCAAGATTGGTATTAGAAAGGGATCAGGTGTTTTCTTCCGGCGCTTCTGTCGTAAAATGTTGGGAGACCCATGATTATATTGTGAAACGAAAACTTTTTTATGCGCTATATAGAAAAGACAGAGACTCGCAGCTCTTATGATAAAGGAAAGTTTGGAATAAAGATAAGCTGGAGCAGCATCAAGGATCGCGAAAACTGCAAACCAGAATTTCCAGTCAAGTGAATGAAGTGGCTTATTTGACGAATTGTAAATTTAATTTCTTAAAATTCTTGCTGCATTTATTGTGCTTGTTGATGGGCTCAGATGCTTTATAGGATCAGATGGAAATTAGTTACATTATCACCTTGGATATCATTTTGTTCTTTATTCGGTCTGTAGGAAGACCTCACTGCCACAACCCTGGGCGGATAGAAATGAACAGCGAGCCGACATGTGTCACTGAGATTAATATGGACGGTGCAGAAGCGTTCTGACAAATGTGATTCAACCCTAATGCATTGACGCGCTGTTTACCGTCGCGGCTGCCAGTTTGACGACTGGGATAGGGGACAGACCATCCAAGTTACTTTATGTAAAAATACATAACTTTTTTTCAGAGCTTACTACCAGAACTTTTATACAGGTGCACTGTGTACCAACTTCACACAGCGAGTATACAACGCCTTGCATGTAATGTACAACGACCTCTTTAGGGTTCTGTTGACGCTTCCTCGCTTTTGCAGCGCCTCTGGCATGTTTGCGGATGCGTGTGTTGGTGATTTTTACGCAATCATGCGCAAAAAAGTGCGTCACAGATGTTGCGAGTGCGTGCGAGCACCAATGGTATCCTGAGGATGGTAGCAGGAAGAATGGACTTGGCTGTTTTCCGTAGGTGCACCGTGTTACACGTGGACATATAATAATGTATTTATAATAATAATGTAATTGAATTTATTGTATCGTAATTGTTCTCCTTGTTTCTACTACCTTAGCTCATAATTGTAACTAACAAATATGGACGAATTGGTCTGAAAATAAAGGCATTTTGAATTGAAAAAAAATTGAAAATGAATGATTATAAATGCCTGCCTGTACCGAGCCATCTGTATGATTTCGATATGCATTCCGGACTTTTTTATAGACAAAAATGTACGCATGTGATTTCCTTCTCACCTGATGAAAGTGAGTGTGAGGATGGACTAGTTGTAATATTAGTCTAGTCTACTAGTTTCTTGACGTAAATAACTATCACCGCGTTTGAATTACAGACTTACTTATTAAATCCACGGTCTTGTGTTTAAAAAAACGCGTTACACACGCTCCGGCTTGGATGGATGTGCGGAATAAGGAACCTTGATAAAATCCGTAACGCCTACGTTCGTGGCAGTCTTGGTGCACGCGACATCGCAGATTAGTTCTAGGGGTGGTATAGACACGTGAGACGGAGTCCTCCTAAATACATTGGAAATGCCGTGATACATCTGAAGAACCTTGGGTCCAGAAAACGAGCAAAATCGAAGATGAGGTGGACAGATCAAATCGCCAAAGCTTTACGGAACTGCTATGTTTCAGAAAACGACACGTCCAATAGAGCATAGTGAAGGTTAAGTACAATAAAAGCCCCAGCCATGAATAATAATGCTGAGGAGAGAGAGAGAGAGAGAGAGAGAGAGTTACAAGTGCGTGCGAGTAAATGTATAGATGATATACCTTCATGTTTGGCCGAATGCAGTGTAACTTAATTTAACCGACTTCAAAAAAAGAGGTTCTCAATTCGACTGTACTTTTTTTTGTATGTATGTTACGCGATTACTCCGGTATTTTAAACCGATTTTCATGATTCTTTTTTTGTTGTAAAGAGGGTACCTTCATAGTGGTCCCATTTAATTTTGAAGAAAATCATCCACCTCTAAGGGTGGCTGTTCACGCATTAAGATTCATTTTTATAAATGGCGCCTAAATTTTATTATAAGGAGCAATTATTTGAATGATTGGGTTTGCTATTCTCCAATTCAAGGCGTTTTTCTCTTTCAATATACTTTGAGAAGTGAGAACCGATTTTTATTATATTTCAGTGGCGAACTAGGGGATGAATCCGGGTTTGCGCACTTTACGGTAACTGATTTCAATAAACCTTGGTAATTAAATGTAATTCCACATACTTTTGAGGTCGGTTTTTTAATTGTAAATGTCAACTTCTATAGTGTGTTTTCACGAATAAATGTGAAAGGGTTGTAACCCTTACAACCCTTAAAAACAGTAAAACAGGAAACTTCCGGTCCACAAATTTATTTAACGTGAAGTAAAAGGTAAAGTAGAAAAACCCTTATCGGGTTGTATTATGTTAAATTACAGATATTGGATAGACTGTTATTCGCTTATTATGGTCGATACATGATTTACATTATATAACTGCCTCAGTGGCCCAACGGTTACCATGCCGGACTGCCACGCAGAGGTCCCAGGTTCGATTTCCGGGCCGGGAGAAATATTTGTATGACCTACATTTATTTCTCTCGTGAGTTTGGGTGTAATTTGTGGTTGTCTATGTGTGTGTCCATGGCACCCGCGACACAGGGTTTCCCTAGTGCGGGGCTATGTTGAGTGTGTGCGTTATTATTATTATTATATTATATTATTACATTGATTGTATTATGATTAAACTTGAAAAGAATAAAAAATTAGACAATTTGATTTAGTAGTTCTGTCCGCTATCGCGGTAAGCAGAGAGTGACCGTGGTACGAAGCAAAAATGAGAAATCGAAGGAAGATGGAACAATTCAAATTTAAAATTTAAATACAAGCAAAAGAAAAAATTATACGATACAAAAAGGTAAGATGACGGTGTAAGGAGGTTACACCGTCACAAATGAAATAAAAATTAAGAAGTTTCCGATCATTTTAAGCCAGCGAGCAGGGGACGGGGATTCCTTGCCCGCATTGCACGACTAACCTGTCTGAGGGGAATGGTTACTGGATCGACTACCTTCCTTAGAGCGGCAATCTTGGTGGTAGCTGTGACGGCAAAGGATGTCATAATGGTGAAACTTTGGAATCCCATGGTGCTCACAACAACTGGTCAAAAAGGTAAGCCGTTGGATATTCTCCCACCTGTAGATTTAGTCCCACATAACCTTTGAGCTTCCCGAGGTCACGCATAAAGCATTCCCCCGTAAATAAAAAAAGGGTTCTCGATCACGTCTAAATAACAATTCGCAATGAATCCGAGGGGCCAAAGAGAGTTTTCTACTCGGTTACTTTTAATGATTCTTAGAAAGTTTCCAGTAGTCTCACAGTCTTTACGACGTAAAAGATCTAGTGCGCGTGTCCTTTGACTTTTACAGCAACTAATCCAGCCCCAATTCGGCCATAAAGCGTACTAAGACCATCGAAACGGAGTCCTTGATGGCGTAAATAGAGACTTCATGGCCTCAGACGTGTCAGCAACTGTTAGGTGCGGCGCCCACCGACGGGACAGCACGGCAGGTATTTTTTAGGTGACAAGTCGTAATGTACCTTAATGTACATTATAGTTGAAATTTTAACTATAATGGCCGTAGCAACAAAAACAACAATTGCGGTACGCTTAGGGGTACCGAGATCCAAATTTTTCCGGATGTTTCGGCAGGCTTCCAAAATCTCCTCTTTCTTGGGACAGAGTTGTCTTCTATTTCTTCAGCAAGAACAACTATGGGCAGAACTAAGCCCCAATCTACAATTTTTAAATATACAACTAGTAATAAAGTAGGGCCTCAAGTGTACCAATATTCAGAAATCAATGGTCCTTGTAATTGCAACTATTAGTTGTGGACGATATAATACGAATACGATACGCAACGGGAAGTAAAACGTGCCTATAGCTCCGGTGCACCCGAAGCGGCTCACCCGAGGCACTAGACTCTTGAGAGCCGGATGAAGTCAGCGACAACGGTCTGTGACAACTGTACACTGTCTGATCCAGGGTCAGATTTCTGTGCACCGGTTATAGTGCTACGAGAAGGGCACTATAATCAAAACTTATGTAGAATGAAATGGCAGCTGGTCATTGTAATCCAGACTCCACTCAGGTTATAATGCAATTATGATAATATTTGTTATTCTGCTAAAATCTAGTTGCAATGGCAATTTAGTCTCATTAGATTGTCAGCGGAATAGTAGTGATGGCATTTATTCATTCAATTACTAACGGTCGATGTCGCCTTACTAAATCTGCCATAGGAATTACTATGCATATCTCAATTTTGACCTATATTTTATCTAGTCTTTAAATTAAATATTATATAACATTAGCGGACTGAATTAAGAGTAGAATACCAAAAAACAAACTTTAATAATTTCAGTACAGAGTATTAAAAATACCGACCTGCAAAGTATGTAGAATTACCAAGTTTTATTAAAATCGGTTAAAGGAAAGTGCGCAAACCCGGATTCATCCCCTAGTTCGCCACTATACGGGACTTGACACAGGAGATAATAAAAATCGGTTATCACTACTCAGAGTATATTGAGAGAAAAAACGCCTTGAATTGGAGAATAGCAAAATCAACCATTAAAATAATTATAATAAAATTTAGGCGCGATTTATAAAAATGAATGTTCTTGCGTGAACAGCCATCCTTAGAGGTAAATGATTTTCTTCAAAATTAAATGGGACTACTATAGAGGTACCCTCTTTCCAACAAAAAAAGAATCATGAAAATCGGTTCAAAAATACCGGAGTTATCGCGTAACATATATAAAAAAATACAAAAAAAATTAAAGTCGAATTGAGAACCTCCTCCTTATTTTGAAGTCGGTTAAAAAAATTCAACCAACTTCAAAAACCAATTAAGTCGCTACACTAAAAAGCGCAAAATAACAAAATACATTTTGATGAGATTTTGTCCAAATGACTACAACGCACGTTATTTATTTTTATCTTATTTGCTTTTGTACATAATATTCTAACTACTTATTAAACAATCTATCTACATACAATAACAACATGACAATTCTTGTCCAAACCAATTACCTGTATAATTTTAATAAAATATTATTATTGGTGTATACTGTATATGCTACCCACTGATCGGTATGAAGTTTTATTTTACCACCAAAAATATTGATATTTAAATATTTACAATATCTAATTAGTTATTTTTTGAGCCGGTGGAGTTTGGAGTCTGCCAAGGCAAATTTACAAACTTACAGTAGTATATCATTAGAATTGTTTTTCTTTCCTTCGCTGGCAACGACTATGTTTCGGCATTTCTATATGAAAGTGCACGTTAACGGCAATTACGACACACGTATAACTACGCTACTTAGTACCCTTTGCTACGCCGTTTCACAAATGGGCTCCGGGCCTTAAACTGCTGAACGTTCTCAAAGAATATGGACGACCGATTCATCCATTTCGCGACATAATCTTTTATGTAACGGAATTCTTTCCTACCCACCCGAAAAACGCTTTGCCATTACAAAAGCTTAACTACATATTTTCGTGGATGCAATAAAGGTTAGGAGGCCTTAGATCTTTTAAGAAGCGATGTTAAAGCTGTCATCTCTCTTTACTTTCATTTTTAACGAGGGTAAATGCGCCGAAGGATAAAATTAGAGGGTATAAATGAATAAAATAAAGCAGTTTTTAACAAAAAAATAAGTGGGTCCAGATTAACAGATATATTAATAGAGGTCCAGATATAATATCAAGTGACGGGACGGTAAGCTACACGCCTATCCATAATACTTGCAATGCCACTCAGAGCTTTAGATCACAAAGATCTGAGAGTCACTGCCACTGCGTCAATCACCCTGAGACATAAGTTGACAAGTCCCATGCGCCTGTAATTTCACCGATACCTTTACCCTTCAAGACCGGAACGCAGTAATGTTCACATTACTGCTTGGCGGCAGAAACAGGTAAGGCTACTAACAGATTGACTACATGTTTGCAGTTAATACGTGTAGTCGTAATCAACTTCACGCAGGCGGGTTCTCGGATAACGACTTCGCGCATTAACTGCATGCAGTCGATCTTGGCTGCATAAAGTCAGTCAATCAGCCTTAGGTAGCAGTACTTCCCTGGACGAACTCCTTCACAAGAAGCTCTACTGCTACTAAAGTAATTTACGCTACCACAAATTAAGACAAATTAAAAAATACGTATTTAAACTTTCTTACGCATAGCAAAAATTGGCGCCCAACACGGGACTCATCTGGTATAAAAATGGCGTTAGAACAAGCAGTTAGCAGAAGGCATTAGAAGCATCTGTGTCGCATATTTATCTCCGTTCAACGTTTGATGTATTGCGTTCACCTTGCAAGCGGTGATGTCTATACTGGTTGTTAACAGAAGATCTTGTTTCTTAGCATTTACGGGAAGAAATACATAGTTATACTGCTTAAGCGTAGTTAATCCGAAAACTAATAAGTTAAAAAGCTTCCTTAGAAAAAAATCTTTACGTTTTCTACAAGTATTTGGGAAGTTACACAGATAATATTGAACAATAACGATTCGACAAATACTTACCTATGACTTTATATTCTAAATTACATACATTTGTGAATATTTAGTAGCATTTTCTATCGCTGAAGAAATTTACTTACTTGTACCACAGCTAGTACCATGGGATATCAATTAATCCAAATTAATTTAGTACTTACGTATTTAAAACTGTAGATATTTTATAAGTTAATGGGGTCAACAAACAGTTACACATTACATGAGTTACCAACACCGTTAACCACAGATTACGTAAACAGTTTTAGGATTTCAATCACACTCCTAATCCAGTGGTGCCACCACCCACAAATATCGCAACACTAAATCAGGAGTATATATAGTAGTGTAATTATGGAGGTAGGTACCACAGATGCCCAATAGACACATCGATCAGTGAGAGCATTTACAACAATTAATTATATAATATTTAATATTATTATTTTATATAGAGAATTCATTCAAGCCAATGCATCCACCGGTTACCTATGAATAAGTCCGAAATGACATTTTCCAGAAATAACTTTTGGTCGAACTTTCATAACCTCGAAAATAATTTTGAGAGAACAACGGTTTCTTTATAATTTGATTTTCGGTTGTAATCAAACTTCGAACAAACGTTATTTCGGACAAAACAAATTCGGGTTTGTGATAGGTTACCGCATCCACTAGAGAAACATCCCGTACATACTCGACAGATGGCGACACTTGGATAAACAATTTTAGGTATCTAAATAAGAATATAAAATAATATAAAAATTAAGGCATAACTTAATTTGAACAAAATTTTTGGAATGATCAATGAAGGTTCATTTACAATAATGATAATTGGTGAAAATTGTAAACTGTCGTTGAAATGATAGCAAATCGATGTTTTTTAACGGTTTACTTTTTGAATTATTAGTTTGCAATAAATTGTGTAGATGGCATTACTTTGAATTTATTCTCGAAATTAAGTAACGTTTCGGCACAGACTTTTACTTTAAAATATTAAACGTATAGACACAGCTTCTGAGCGATATTATTATAATATAAACGCCTGAATAAGAGCAATAACTTTGACTAAAATGTAATAGCTGCCATCTGTTGGCGTTTTTAAATACTATTACAATCGCAAGGCGGGTTTACTTGGTACTGACATCTATTGATCAGCGTTAAGAATCAATACGAACATCCGAATAAGTGGAGTTATAAGTGCGACATTTGTTTGGGGTATCTGTAACAGTATAGTATTACATTATTTGTCCTAGTATTATTGTATTTAGAAGTTTGATGTCTAACTGCTTCAAATTCTGCTGTGTACTTTCCATCACCACAAAACTCAATAACATCATGTTTACTATACACACCTATATCATATAAAGCAGGTAACTCCGAAAAACCAATAAGTTGGCATGTCTGCTAGACAACTCTATTGCACCGGTACAGAATTTATGATCTACACGAACCTTGTTATGCAAAATGCTAACAAGACAAAATTCGATACTCTTAGACTAGAACTAGAGTAGGTAGTTCAAATTTATTGAAGGAAAGAGATGGAATACTGAATTAGATAAAGATTTTGTTTTTATTTATGATATCAAGTGACGGGACGAACAAGTCGTGCGCCTGGTGGTAAGCGACACGCCTGTGTGTGGCCTGCAGTTGCAGTGCCATTCAGAGCTTTAAATCGAAAATACCTGAGACATAACTTGACAAATCCAAAATGTGTCTAGAATTTCACCAGCACCTTACCCTTCAAAATTAATGATTGGCGGCAGAAAACGGTCAAGGAGCTCTACTGCTACTAAATGACATATATTGAACCAGCGTAGTGGTCTAGACCTCAATTTTTATTATTTAGAAAGATCTCGAGCCCAGCAGTGAGCCATATAATGGGATGGTGAAACACAAGGGACGGGCGGATGTCGAAATGGAACATTACTTGTAACTTTACACTGTATTAAATTATTTATGATTACAAATGCCGACTTTACTTTTTATTAAGGAAATAAACATATCACAAAGTCTCCATTTTAATTTGTCAACAAACACACGTCCGTAATCCCCGATTATACTCTGTGGTGCAATTTGCGATCAAAAATGTAAACAAAGGTGCCATTACCAAAAACAATAATTTAAGAATTGTGCATATGTATGAAATTAATCCGTCGAAAAGACATTCACAGATCGCGTTTTTGTTTTACCATTATGATGATTAAACTTTCTAATAATCGTAACCTTTTGCCTTTACTAAGAAAAATGAAGTTGTTTTAGAGCGGTTAGACTCGCAGTAGCGATGCAATCCCTAATCGTCTACATTTACACACGCACACGATTTTAAGTAGTGTTGCAAACGCGATGCAAGCGCGACTGCATCGATACAAACGCGCAACTGCATCGCTGCACTTGGGATTTATAAATCCAATCTCCTATAGGAGATTGCATCGATGCAAACGCGCGACTGCATCGATACAAACTCGCGACTTGCGTCGCTGCTAAAAGAGCCACACTTAGATATATATTTTTTAATATAATACTAAGTGACGGGGTGAACAATTCGTGCGGCTGGTGATAAGCGGTATGCTTGTCCATAGCTGTTCCAGTGCCACACAGAGCTTTAAATCACAAAGATCTAAGGCACTCTGTCACTGCGCCTGTGACCCCGAAACATAAGTTGACAAGTCCCATGTGCCTATAATTTCACCAGCACTTCCCCTTCTCATATTACTGCTTGGTAGCAGAACAGGTAGGGTGGCAGCGCTTCTTAGGACGAACTCTTTACACGGTGCACTACTGTTACTAAAAGTTATCTAAGTTTTTAATTAAATTTTTATTGAATTGATATTCAATTATTTTTTGTGAAATTACTCCACTAGTTTGTTATAATTATTAATACAAAGATCGAACACTCAGAAAAAATTCCTTCGATCCGGTCGGATTCGAACCGACGTCTTCTTGCATACCGTGCCAGACGCTATACCAACAAAGCCACGGAACGAACCAACGGACCTCACGAATTTTTCTATGTGCTTGCGTCGTGTCTTTGTACTTGGTCTGTCTTTCAACGACTTTTTAGTCGTAGCGCCATCTATGAGAAATCTATTACAGATTTATCACCCAGTTAGTACCTTTACAGCTGCCAGTCCTGGCGAGAGATGTGGCTATTCACTGTATTAATTAAATTTTTATTGAATTGATATTCAATTATTTCTTGTGAAATTACTCCACTAGTTTGTTATAATGATTAATACAAAGATCGAACACTCAGAAAAAATTCCTTCGATCCGGCCGGATTCGAACCGACGTCTTCTAGCTTACCGTGCCAGACGCTATACCACCTAAGCCACGGAACGAACCAGCGGACCTCACGAATTTTTCTATGTGCTTGCGTCGTGTCGTTGTAATTGGTTTTTCAACGTAAGTTTTTAATGTCAATTGCCGCTTTTTGAAGTCTCGACAACACTATTAACTGCAATATGCAGACTATATGTTAGCAACCTTAATATCATATGAAGTAAGAAGGTAATGGGTTTTTTACAACATTTAATTGAATTCTCAGACAAAATTGCTGAGGCACCAAACCCCAACCGCAGTGTACTTACTATAAAACAAGGCTTACAATAAAGCCGTTTATGAAATACGAAGGAAAATACGAGGCTATTTTCCTGGATTCTTAAGCTCCTAAAAACTGAGATTGCTTCGAAACTCAAGGAGATACATTCTAAAAAAATGCTGCCTGATTGTATACAATACAAAATAAAATAATATTGTTTATCATTACATATAAAGTTTAGTGTCAGGCAACAATGGCGAGAGAAATAATCTGCAGTACGCCAAAATGGTGGAGTGCCTGCTATATTCTAAAGCAATAAAAAATAGACTTAATAGTTATTTAAGTATTTAATTTATTTATTTAAATTATTATAATTGTTTCATGGCGAAAAGTTCACGGTAAACTCGGAAAGGCAGCTTCGTTTCACCAAAAGCACAACGTAATTTTGTAATAGCATCTTACCAGCTAGGCGTAGATCTTTTATCACCTTGCCACCAGACGCATTATCAGTCAGCAGCATTGACAATCCAATGCATAACAGAAACGTCGGAACTTGTCGCATTCAACTGTTGGACCGTTTGCAGCTAAGTTACCCGTCATTAGTGTATAAATACAGTAGCATAGTTTAATGTCACTTTTGCAATAACTTCTGCACGTGATTTAGTTGCAGAACAGATTGTAAATACAATTTTCACAGTTCAAAGACAATCGGAGAAGAGCGCCATTTGTGAAGGAAGGGTCGCGTCGCGGCTCGCCGCCAATGAGCGAGAAAAAACACGGCGCGAGCACACGTTTTAAAGTGTAACTTTTCGTAGATTCTGTATTAAAAAAAGTTCAAAAAAAGAAATTAAAAGCCAAAAGTTCAATAAATAGTTGCAAATTGATACTGAATTTTTTTCTCCTACACAGTCACGGAAACAAAAACTATGATGGAAACACTCATCGCACTTTTTTTGAATAGTAATACCAATGACGGGACGAACAAGTCGTGCGCCTGGTGGTAAGCGACACGCCTATCCATAGCATCCATGCAGTGCCACTTACAGCTAAAATCTGAGGGGCACTGCCACAGCACCTGTCGCTCTGAGACATAAAATGATGAGTCCTATGTGCCAGTAACACTCTTACGCTTCAAAACAGGAATGCAGTAGTAGTCACATTACTGCTTGGCGGCAGAAATAGGTAATGTGGCAGTACTTTCCTGGACGAACTTTCACAAGGAGGTCTACTGCTACTATTATACATAGGGCACACTATAAGTTTCTGGAACTGGCCACTTACATAAATAATATTGAATAAGTAATTACAACATTTGAAAACGAAACTCTGGAGAACACAGTTTGTTTCATCTGACTGTCCCTTGTTTTTACATTGTGTAAGTCTAAGTGTAATTTAACAGCCCAGTGGAGCTTCGCTCGGCTTCAAACTGCTTTTAGCGATGACACACCATGCAAGACGACTACTTATAGCTGGTTTGCAGAATTCAAACGCGGTCGTGTGAATCTCAGTGACGAATTTCGTGATGGTCGCCCGTTCACTCCTGTCAACAACAAAAACATCGATGCTGTGCGCCGTATGGTCAAAACAGACAGGCATGTGTCGTACCATAAGATTTGGGCATCTTTAGGCATAGGCATGAGTCAAATACAATCAATACTATACAAACATTTGGGTGTGAAAAACAGTGCTCTCGGTGGATCCCACTCAATTTAACTGAGGCTCAAAAAACGGATCGTGTCACTTGGTGCAGTGCCATGCTTACCAGATTCAACGAAGTTACAGGCAAGACATAGTAACAGGTAACGAAACATGAATTCATAGTTACGATTCCAAAACAAAGCAGCAATCTTGCGTATGGGTCTTTCGAGATAAGCCGAAACCAACCAAAGTGGCGCGCGTGCAAAGTGCCTCTAAGCGGATGATTGCTTTTTTTTAAATAAAACTGTACACGTGGTTACTGTTGCGTTGGAGCATCGTTGTACTGTGAGTAGTGATTGGTTCACGACCATTTGTTTGCCGGAAGTTATTGACAAACTCCGTAAAAATAACCGTAAACGCCGTATCATCTTGCACTACAATAATGCCAGTTCTCACACAGCCAGACAGACAAATGAATTTTTGAAGATGAACAACGTTGACCTTACGAGCCATCCCATGTACAGTCCCGACTACTTACTACTACTACTTTTTGGAAATAAATATAAGTCACAAGGTTGGCACCTTGTGACTTATATTTATTTCCAAAAATTACGAGCCAATTCAACGATTTTCATCACCTGAAGAGGTTGTCGAAGTGTATGAAAAATATGTATCAGAGATTGTCAGTGTGTTGTTCAGGAGGAGTGGCATAAATGTTTTCAAAATTGGTTCACACGTATGAAAAAGTGCATTAACGCCAACGGAGAATATTTTGCGAAACAATAAATTCATTTCTGACCATTTATAGTATTTTTTCTTATTCATTCCGGAAACTTATAGTGCGCCCCACTTGTAATAATTATACCCCAAGTTCTTGTAAAAGTGTCCACGATAGACAATCATTACTTTGTTGTTGTTGTTGGAAAAAGTTGCTACATAAAAAATATATAAATGTCTTGCCTATTAAAAAATGTAGGTAGTCGTTGGGTTTTACTTAGGATATGGTTTCGCAAGCGCTTAAATGAAATCCAGCAATTGTTTGTAAAAATCTAACTGTGTATCAGCGCGGGTTCAACCGCAGAAGTCCCGATACATCACCGCGAGCCGCACAGAGCACAATGGATTACCCTGATTTATTACAAGAAACGGTAACATATTGAAGATATGCCTTCAATCTGGCCGGATTCGAACCGACGCCTACCAGCAAACCATGCCAGACTCTATGCCCAGTAAGCCACGGAACGAACCAGAGGATCTCACGAATTTTTCTATGTACTTGTTGTCAAATCTTTGTGTTTGGTTTTTCGACGACTTTTTAGCCAACTGACTAACTGGATTGATGGGAGCCGTCGGTTCGAATCTTGGAATCTTTGTATTAATAATTATACCAAACTAGTGGAGTACTTTTAGTGAATTGATAAAGCTACAACATTTATTAAATAGATTACAAAGTACAAGGTTAAGTGTAACCGGCTGTACCTACTAGGAGTACAAATACAAACAGTTTATTCTTGAACTTAAGTCCAAACAGTCTCTCCAATAAGGACTCAACTCCAAGAAACGAATCAACAATACCGATGGTTGTCTCATATAATCAAAATTTAGGTCGAGGTAAGAAAAAATGGGTCAATGCCATCTAGCGGATTTTTCGGAAACTATGTATGACAAGTAAAGTTGCTTAGAGAAGTTTGTTTTAGGAAATAAGTTTCTTATAAAAAGTAATCAATTAATCAGAATGAAAAGTATTATACAATCAAGGCAAGATTCAGTCAAACGAAGAACAGTAGTTATAATGGAACGAAAGGAAGATGGACCTAAATGAAAAAGAAGTAGATCATTAACAACAGAAACTGGAAGAAATTTTCGTCTAATTTTATTATTTATTTATTTATTTATTAGGTTCACCAACGTCTGTGTACAACTGTACAACACTATTTATTATATCTTACCATACCGCTACAAGCGATGTAATTGCCACAAACACTTAGAGGTAAACACACACATGCACTAAAACAACGATTACGATTTACCAGTGAATTATTTGAATGATCTTAATAAATAAATAAAAATTACGAGTCTTGAGGGAGACTCGTGGTGAATATCAATAATGTGACTGTGATGAATTTAAGCCAGATACGTTATTGCGAAATGGAACATTAAATGGAGTAATTTTGTTACGAGGATACATTACGGGGACACACAATTTGAATTTTTGAAGCAACTCTGAAGACAATCCACTCCGTGATGAAACATTTTCGCGACAAATGGCATGTTCAAGAGAGTTATTCCGATTATCCAAAGACGTAATATTGAAATGTGTATTTTGTTACAGACTTAGGGTTTTTTCTGTGACTTTTTAAATCAATGGTAAGTTACACCTTCGTCACAATGGTCATGGGTCATGTTGCCAATCCACAAAACCACTTGAACAAAAAAATCACCAAAGGGACACATTGGCAGCGAATCGATTCAACATATTATTCGGACGACATTTGTGAATAGAAAGTTTCAAACCCGTGATAGCACGTAGTCCTTTTAACTCTGTACACGAATAAAGCAACGGGCAGAAACTACTTTAAACTTGTACCTGCTTTAGCAATTTAATGCAGCTTGTACAAATTCTCAAATGGTAAAGTTTTCAATTTGTTAACATTAGCTTTTCATACAATTCAAAGAAACTGCTTTCAGATTTACGCAGGGTCGGATAAAATCATTTTAATTTTGAGTATTTTAGTATAGTCGTTAGTAACTACCTCCGGGGCTGAACGGTTACCATTTTAATTCCCAGGTCGGGAGAAATATTTGTATAGCATATATTTATTTCTTTCGTGATTTTGGATGTAAGTAATTTATGGTTATCTATGTGTATGTCCATGGCAACCGCGGTACAGAGTTTTCCTAGTGTGGGGCTATAAATGTGTGCGTTATTATTATTATTATTATTTACTTTAGTCTTCTCAGCTTCTTAGCTGGTTTGAACCACATTTTCGACCATTTACGGATCTTTGAGAGATAAGTATAAGGAAATTAACATTCTTACACTAGCCTCACAGTACATTTATGAAAATGTAATTTATGTTAAAAGGAATAGTAATTTATTTATGAAAAATAGTGACAGAGCTAACATTAATACGAGGAATAGAAATAAACTAGCTTTTTTTGATAGTCGTCTTCACAAAGTCAAAAAATCATTTAAGGGGCAATGTATAATCTTGTTATAGGAATCTTGTTATAGAAGCGTCTATAACAAGATTCCGGTTGATATACAAAATTTGCCTTTCACGAGGTTTAAAACTATAGTGAAACAAAAACTTTATACTAAAGGTTATTATACAACTTCTGCGTACTTGGATGACAAAAATCCGTGGTAGTAACCCGTTTAGCTCATGGAGGTAGTCTCGATCTCTGATGTTTCAAATAAAAAAAAATATTGTAAATGTTATTTACAAAGAGCAACCCCTAGAGTTTCTTGCTCATTCTTCTTAGGGGAATCTGCCTTACGAATGAGCGGTAGAGTTTAACTATTATGACGATTTCAAGTGTCATAATGCTTACCTATGAAATAAAGATTATTTTGAATTTTGATTTTTGACCTAACGTTGAAGGAACTAATTGCTATACATTGTTGTCAATGGTGACGTGCAGTAAAATTTATGAATGTATAATTTTACGACCCAACTCGGAATTTGTTTCTCCAAATTCGATATCTAAAAAAATGAAATCTATTATGATCGTCACTTATAGGATCGCTGTCCAGCATAATTTCTACCTCCGGCATACACGCGTCAAAGCTCAAAGCGGTCTCGAATTGACGATAAATTAAGTAAACATTTTTTTTTTCGTTTTTTTATCAGATACCCTTGCAATACTATTTATAAATGCAAAAACATATAGTTGCGACACGCATTTGATTATATTTTTTTCGATAATGAATAGAGATATGGCTCACTATTGTAATCTGTCAAAACGGCCATTATAGCGTGCCGGTACTTGTATGATAATGTTTACATAGCAAATAAAAATTTTCGTAAATATAGCTCATTGTAAAGATGATTAATTCAGTCCCACGCATAAGTTTTGTATATAACGGACGTCTAGATGAATGTTTCAAAAG
Source organism: Hyposmocoma kahamanoa (assembly GCF_003589595.1). Classification (NCBI taxonomy): domain Eukaryota; kingdom Metazoa; phylum Arthropoda; class Insecta; order Lepidoptera; family Cosmopterigidae; genus Hyposmocoma; species Hyposmocoma kahamanoa. The sequence goes on along the minus strand of NW_020653561.1, from coordinate 1,191,369 downwards.
AACTATAACCATAACTTAACACAGAGTATCCCCAAACGAATGCAACATAAAATTGGCAACACTCCGATGCCAGGGCGCCAGGGAAATGCAGGTAATGCACTCCTAAATACAAGGGGGATGCACAATTTATTGTGTCGTAAACGTCTGTTGTAATCCGTTTAAATTGCTGGAGGGTGAATTGGTTATGTAGTTATCACTGACGTATGGGTGACGGTTACCACGTGGCTGTTTTTAAATACAAATTTGGACTTCTTTGTATGTTACATTGTGATTTTAACCGATGAATTGTTTTATGTATGTACTGCCTCCGTGGCTGAACGGTTACCATGCTGGTCTGCTACGCAGAGATCCCGGGATCGATTCTCCGGCGGGAATATTTCTCATATTTGTATAGCCTACATTTTTGTCTCTCACGAGTTTGGGTGTAATTTGTAGTTGTCTATATATGTGTCAATTGCATCCGCGACACAGGGTTTCCGTAGTGCGAGACCAGAGCTCCGTCACTCGCTCAAGGTTACGCGATAAGTGCCTACCGCTTAGTGCGCCGACGTGGGCGCAACTCATACAAGTCTTTCATTTATGAGCATTCGACTCCGCACAACTGCGCACGGCGGGCAATGTTATTTTCATTTCACTGAGCGCGTGCTTAGGTTCCTTTTCCCTCGGAGTGAGCGCCTGGTGTCATTAGTCAGATTTGGTAGGCTATTACAGGGTAGGTATTTATAGTTTTGTATGAGAGTAACATATCTGTTACGTAGTAAGTATTAAGTAATCTGTGGCGGGGGTGTGAGTGCGTGCGGGTGTGCGTTATATGTCAAGTAAATTCCTATTCAGTCTAGCTTCGAATAACCTTAAATGTAGCATTTGGGATACACAGATGCAGCGTATTCCGTCAGTGCTGTAAACGTATTGTGTTTTTCACCAGAGATAGATGCCACACGAGTTGCGTCGGCATTGAGACAGCTGAGCGAGCGGTGACGCTGCGTTGTACTACACATAATTTAGAACTACATGCTACATGGTGCGTAGAAACAGGGTGTGGTGGCGGAACGGGTGCGTATCCGATAAGGGGGGTATGGGTACGTTGAAATCATAGTGTTGCGACGACGACACAATGCGCCTGTGTGGCATCGCCCTAACTAATATTGAGCCCCACACAAAGTATCTTTCTAGTGTCCTTGTTTATGTGAATAACGTGTTTTAATATTATTTTTAAATTTTTATTATGTTTGTGATATTATTTGTAGTAACACTGGAACATGGGACTAGTCAACTTATGTCTCAGGATGACGGGCGTAGTGGCAGTGACCCTCAGATCTTTGTGATTTGAAGCACTGAGTGGCACTATAACTGTTATGGATAGGCATGACGCATGTTCATCCTGTCATTTGGTGTCATAAAAAAATCAACGAACTTACAATAAATATGGAAAGGCTGTATGGTAGAAGGTTTCCCTACACAAATAAGTCGATAAAACTTATAAAAAAAATAAAGGATAAATCATTGGGATAAATCTATATAGCGTATAAAATAACGATTTGTTAAAAATTCATTAGTGTTAACAAAGCACTTTTTACAGTATTCTTTTACATTTTTAATTGTGTAAGAAACGACTCAATTATTTAGCGCAGCCGCCTGCGGCTGTAGACATTTCCATTTTATTAAAATGATGGAATTTAAAACAATTATCTCTCGTCGGATATGAAATCAAAACTACAGCTAAACGAATGAACAAATTTTCTTTTAAATTACATTAATAATTGAGGTTTAAAATTGTTAGCAAATTCTCAAGTAAAGACTTGGGTAAGTAAGGTAGAATTTAAGGCACGAAAGGAAACAGCTTAATACAATTCACTTTCAATCATTTATTTCCTTTTAAGCAAATAATACTTATACATGATGAAGACAGTTAGTACATACCTGTATTCTGTATAAATGAACAACCTTTATATACCGCACCCACAGTATTCACAATATTACCTCTGGCTAGGACATTCGAATACGGACTGCATAAATTTTTTATAGTGACCATACCATCAAGCTTCGCCCTGATTTCATTGGTTAACGCTTCTGGTAGACCGATGCTTGATTAATTGGCATTTCTTTTAAAAAGGGATTTAGACATTTGTGAATGTTATTATTGCTAAACTGAAATACAGAAATGTTATAGGCAGGTATTAATTTAGACGTAGTTTAAAAAAATAATAATATAAAAAGCTTTCAATTATAATAATACGTTCGAATCGATTACGTGCTTAAGGTATGACAATAATCGATACAAGTTCTAATTTTTAGTCGTTACGCTAACAAAACATTATAAATACATATCGAGTTCTTAGGTTTTCGCGATTGTTACAAATAGGAAATGAAACTATTTCAAGTCAACCGTGATCATGGGGCTAAAAAGGGCCCGAAACGTTGATTTGTTTGAACAGACAAATATACGCGATTTAAAGCCGGTAAAGCAGTTTCATTTCCTATATTCAGCGCCACTCAGTGCTTTAAATGACAAAGATCTGAGGGGTACTGACACTGCGCTTATCGCCTAGAGACATAAGTTGACAAGTCCCATGTGCCTGTAAATTTACCGGCACCCTTACCCTTCAAAACCGGAACGCAGTTATGTGATCAATGCTGCTTGGCGGCAGAAATAGATAAGGTCTAAGGTCTTTTACAAGCTAGTGCGGGGCTATGAGTGCGTGTAATACACGCTGATTAGTTTCTAGGCGTTGATTAGTTTCTTGGAATTGGTTTAGACATTTCAATCAATCAAGAAATTTTAAAAAATGCACCTGGTACTTCTAATATGAGGTTGCGTTAACCCCAAGGAAGACCCGATAAGTGTTTGCGTGCCTAATGTGTAAGACTATGAGAAAATCCAATTTTTCGACGAGCTCCCCTTCCAAACGTGTTAATAAGATCACGGAGGGTTGGTTGTAGGCATATATGTATACTTGCTTATGAATATTTACACTGTATTCACACTGTGAATTACTAGTTATTATTAATTCAATGACAATTTAAAAATGTATTTTATAATGGGTGTATCAAATATAGCACTGCTATAGCAATAGTGATGTAACTCAAAATATCTGAAATTCAAGATTATAATTATCGCTGAGAGTAAAATTTCATTCTTTACAATTGAATAAAACCGTCGTTTCAATATTATAAGACAGAATTAAAAGATATCTACTTAACTCAAAACGCAACAAACTTTATGTGAACTAGTTCTGGAAAATACATACAGTCCTTACTCAAAAATAATATTAAATTATTTCTTCCCTTTTATTTTTAAATATATTTCATTAGGTCATAGGAAATTGTTTAGAGTGTTTTTCTCAAACAATGTGCGGAAATACTAAAAGATCAAAGAGAGGAAGATGTGTAATAAAAAAAGTAAAAAAAAAACATTAAAAGTGATATTTGACATGTTATGACAATTTGCTAAAAGAATATGTTGTTATTTTTCCAGGCACATATTAGAAATCTGCTGAACTTCTGAAGATGTGTTTTACGTGGTTCTCTAGAGCATGAAAGCTTCACAAGTTTTCATGTATCTTACTTTGCTCATGGCCAGCAACAAGTTTTCCTTGGCTAATATTACCTATCGTTTTAAATTACGCGGAGCACTATCAATTATTATATTTCCGTTATTGCTCTTCTCACTAAAACTATTGTTTCGACGAAAATACATAAAAGACGAAAAAACAACAAAGAATACCAAAGCACTTTAGTCTATCTTACCGCCTTTTCTTTTTTTGAAAAGTAGGCAGTACAGTAGTAGGTATTTTTAATTCTCGGAATCACGAACACTGGGCACTTGGCTGTATAAATTTTTCTTTTTCCTGTTTACGTAGTATACTTATTAGTAGATAGATCTATAACTTTAGAGAAGTGGACAGTAATGGATTTTCATACTTTGCTGGCCTTGGCCGGAAATAATTGACTAAATATAAGTATTATCTTACTAGTTATTTTAGGAAACAGATAGCAGAGTTGCTATCATATTATATTAATAATTCAGCCTAATCGTTGGCTACCAGCCCAGCTGCTTCTCTTGAGAAGTCTATTGACATAGGACAGTTTATTTACAATAATCATGTTGAAAATAATTCAATTTCTAATTATTTAAATTAATTAATAAGACAACGGAGAGATACTCTTGCAACACAGTGACAGTAAAAAACCAACACACAGAAATAAAATAAATTGTATATTAAACCTGGTGCACCAAAATATTCAATGCATGAAAGGAAAAAAGTTAGAAATAGAATTATTTATTGACTGTAATAATATTGATATTCTTTGTATTACTGAGCACCACTTTCTATCAAAACACTAGATCATGTTTAGCTTCAACAATCACCAGGTGGTTAGTTCGTTCAGCAGAGAAACAGCTATTCACGGCGGCTCTTTAATTCTTATTAAAAATAATTTAAAATTTAAAGAACGTACAGATATTGTGGGGCTATCTATTGAGCGGACTATAGAGATATCCTGCATAGAGCTTGAACGGCTTGTTATATTAAGCGTGTACAGACCCCCTCATTCATCTTAAGAACTATTTGAAAAAAGATTAGATAAGTGTTAGGCAAATTAAATAATCCAAATAAATATATTGCTGTTTGTGGTGACTTCAATGTTAACTTATTAGAAGATTCCAGTGCTAGCAGTAGGCTCATATCATTTTTCCAATGTTATTATCTTGTGAATCTTTTCTTGGTGCCTACTAAAATGACTTCTACTACTGCCACTTGTTTAGACAACATTTATACTAACGCCGTGCTTAGTAATAAATCTATTATAAATAAATTAACTTCTGATCACTACGTCAATTGGTCACTTTTAATATAACTGTTGACAAAATGCCAAAAAAGGATATCACATGTGTTCCGATAAATAATAGTCGACTTAAAGCTTATAGAAATAACGTAATGCTTAAACTAACTGACATTCCATACGTTAACGATCTCATTAAATTGTATAATTCAGTTTTCAACATAGCGAAAAGTGAACGTGATAATGTTTTTAAGTCCAAAATCATAACTATTAATAATTCATTGAAATTTAGTGATTGGACGACTGTGGGAATTCACAAAAGTAGACAAAGGCTGTATGATCTTTACGATGAAAGGACTTATAACACTAGTGACAGTTTTAATGATTTTGTTAGGAAATATTCGAAAAGGTTTAAACGTGTTTGTGTTGCAGCCAAAGCAATGTTTATAAATAATAAAATTAAAAGCAGTGCGAATGTAGTAAAAACGACTTGGAATATTATAAACAGCGAAACTGGAAGGGTCAAACCTCGTAACTTAGATTTTCAACTAAGATTTAATGACAAAATTGTAACAAAGTTGTATCTTTGAGAGGTAAGTTTAAGCAAATTAACATTCCTGCACTAGCCTCACAGTACATTTATGAAAATGTAATTTATGTTAAAAGGAATAGTAATTTCTTTATGAAAAATACTGACAGATATAACATTAATACGAGGAATAAAAATAAACTAGCTTTTCTTGATAGTCGTCTTCACAAAGTCAAAAAATCATTTAAGGGGCAATGTATACGCTTCTATAACAAGATTTCGGTTGATATACAAAATTTGCCTTTCACGAGGTTTAAAACTATAGTGAAACAAAAACTTTATAAGTACTAAAGGTTATTATACAACTTCTGCGTACTTGGATGACAAAAATCCGTGGTGGTAACCCGTTTAGCTCATGGAGGTAGTCTCGATCTCTCAAGTCTCAAATTAAAACAATATATATTGTAAATGTTGAATGTGTACAAATGTTATTTACAAAGAGCAACCCCTAGAGTTTCTTGCTCATTCTTCTCATGGGAATCTGCCTTACGAATGAGCGGTAGAGTTTAACCATTGTGACGATTTCAAGTGTAATAATGCTTACCTATGAAATAAAGATTATTTTGAATATGAATTTGAATCAAATGACAAACTTTCCGCGTTCGGGTTTTGATAGTAATGCAAACAGTAACGAGCATGTTTGTGAAAATTAACATTTTCTTAAATGTGTTTCTCTCTTTAAACTTATCTCTCATATATTATAATTAGACTTTTAAAACAAACGCTTTTAGATCCATTTAGTTTCATATCCAATGTGTGACAATCGCAAAGTATATATTTTCAAATATAATTTTAATTAATAACCGTATCGTACCACATGTTACTTTCTATAGCTATACATTTTATAAATAATCGAGGGGCTGCCATTTACTGTTTGCCATGCGCCTTGATCTGTCTTTATTCTAATTTTATAGCGAGACAATGTCTTTTATACATAAAAAAACACTCAAAAAGCAACATTTAAAATAACAAGAATAAAACTAAGTGTAATTGCGAGGACGTGTGATAAAAAATTATGACGTCGTCAAAGAAGGGCCTGACACTGGATCATACCCCAAAAGAAACTGCATCGTAATAACAGACATTAAACTCCAAATTTGCTAACTACAGACATATTCCCTGAACGCTATAACTTGGGCCTTTTTTTAAAAATAATATAAAGTGACGGGACGAACAAGTCGTGCGCCTGATGGCGCGATGAAGCTACGCCTGTCCATAACACTTGCAGTGCCACTCAGAGCTTTAAATTGCAACGATCTGAGGGGCACTGCCACTGCGCCCGTGCGTGCTTCATCGTCAACATGAACGTCACTTTACATCAGGTGATCAGGTGAGACGGAGGTCAAATGCGCACAGTTTTTTTAACCGACTTGTATGTTGTATGTATGTTTTTTTTTTGTATGTATGTTACGCGATAACTCCGGTAATTGTGAACCGTTTTTGATGATTCTTTTTTGTTGGAAAGAGGGTAGTTACTAGTAGTAGTCCCATTTAATTTTGAAGAAAATCATCCACCTCTAAGGGTGGCTGTTCGCGCACGAAGATTCATTTATATAAATAGCGCCTACATTTTATTATAAGGAGCAATATATTTTAACGGTTGATTTTGCTATTCTCCAATTCAAGGCGTTTTTCTCTCTCATTAAACTTTGAGTAGTGAGAACCGATTTTTATTATCTCCTGTGTCAAGTTCCGTATAGTGGCGAACTAGAGGATGAATCCCGGTTTGCACACTTTCCGGTAACCGATGTCAATAAAACTTGACAAACAGATGTAATTCCACGTACATTTGAGGTCGGTTTTTTTAGTACTCTGTACTGAGGTATTATTATAATTAATTAAATTTTCGGATTTCTTGGTTTAATTTTCTACCCTCATAGGGAAAATAAAACTAGGGAATCGAACCCGGTACATCGACCAAATCAAAAGACAATCTCAAGTATGAAACTTCATTCGCATCATGCTTCTTTTAACTCAGTCGAATATTTACTTATTGTACTTTAATTGTTTCGGACGGGCGTCAAACGGAGAATGGGAGTAGACGCCCTGTACCACAGTTGAGGTACAGGTGGCCCTGGTTTGGCACAGGCGCGGGTTCGTGTCCTGTCAGTAGGGCTAGCACAACAGAACGCAACTTACGCGAGAGCGGCATAAAGCATGAGATACTGCTGTTTTCGCATAGATATCCCGCGCTACATGTCGCTCTCGTGCAACTCGCGCGCTGTCGTGCTACCCCTGCATGTCGAAGTAACTAAAAATTAAAAAATAAAGCAATGTTTTAATCTATAGCCGAACAAGGTCAAAGCTTCAATCTTTGAATTAATGATCAGAAAACCTTGATAAGAGTTCTAGGTTAATACCAAATAACCTATATAAATATCTGTTTAGGATATTTGCAGATTTTAAGCGTCATGCTGACCTTAAATGCTAAAATCGACCTCAAAATTTTTGTGGAATTACATTTATTTATCAAGTTTTGTTGACATGGGTTAACGGAAAGTGGGTGAAAGCCAAAAATTCCATTCCATTAGAAATGGAATTTTTTTTTCATCAAATTTAGATGGGACCACTACGGGGTCCTAGAAGCTTGGATTAATACAAATTCGGTAAGAAATACGAACTATAAAACTCTAATATTGATTGATGTACCATGTTACTGAGTCTTTAAACTTTGGACACTTGCCAGGATTCGTTCGCTGGCAGAACCAGCTTGGGAAACGAACGTAATTAAAATTCAAGTTGGGGTGCAGTGGGTAATGCAGGGGGATGATTTTCTTATCATGATACTGAGTAGGGCTTTCCGTTTCACTGCATTGCGGCATCCCGAAAAAAAAGCCGAGACTTGGGACGATCTCGAATATCCCGGGCAAACCGAGACTTCGTTTTACTAGCAGTAGAGTTCTGCCACCTTACCTGGTTTTGCTGCCAAGCAGTAATGTGAGCATTACTGCGTTCCGGTTTGAAAGTTAAGGTGCTGGTCAAATTACAGGCACATGGGGCTTGTCAACTTATATCTCAGGGTGACTGGCGTAGCGGCAGTGTCCCTAAGATCTTTACGATTTAAAGCTCGCTTACCATCAGGTGCACGATTTGTTCGTCCCGTCTCTTGGTGTTGTATAAAATAAATACTATGCTAGTAATGAGTATTTCCATTTGTAGGCTGGGAAATTGCTTTGATTGCAGGGCTCAAAATTTGTTGAAGCAAAACCGTTTTTCGTGGTATCTCCAAGAGGTATAATCATTGTTTCAATTGCAAAAGGGTCGCAAAGAATTGGCTTCTGAACAATTCACTCTGTAAATAGCTAACAGTGGGGTTCACTCATATAGCTTTTGGGTTTCAACGATATGATTTCGCCATGTTTGCTTGTGGCCCAATATTTTTTCTGACATTTTGGTGGTTCGATTGGCGCGGAAGATATGACCTAGAATTTTCTACTTTGTTGTTTTGTTATAGGGTTAAATTTGTGTTTAGGCAATGCATGTTGCGAACTGATGTCAAGTGTCCGGACAGAATGATACTCAACCCTTGGAGTATGGGTCGTGGCACTGGTGTCGCTACGTGTGTCGACACACTTGCCTCATCCCATCTCCAACACACCAGCAAAAGGGCTGACTCCGCAGCTGGGCTGGCGGAAAAACTAAACAGTAATAAGTATTTACATTTATACTTTGCGTATGCTGATGACAGCACAGTTGTAAATAGGTACTTGACAAATGCAAGGGTTAGTTGAGAGGAAATCCAGTCTTGTCGAAAGTCCATTGTTAGTCGTTTAAATTTGACACTCCAGGCAGTCTCCAATTGGGGCAATGCCAATCTTGTCAAATTTAACGCTACCAAAACGCAGGCGTATCTATTCTCCACAAAACGGAGTCCCTTTGAGCTGACTCCGACTTTTCATGATATATCCATACCGATATCCGACTGTCTCCAGCTACTTGGAATGGACCTGTCGTCCAATTTGAACTTCGGCAAATACGTTGAATCCATGGCCAAAAATGCAGCAAGGAAGCTTGGGATCCTTTCCAGGATGAGGTATTATTTTACACCGGGACAGTTGCTTCAGCTGTACCAAGCACAAGTCCAATCGTGTAAGGAGTACTGCTGCCACCTTTGTGATGGCTCTGCTACATATCAACTGGCCACTTTGGATTCAATTGACAACCGTGTCAAGAGGCTTAAAAGTGACTCGGAATTAGTGGAGGCGAAGCTGCAGAGCCTTGAACACCGCCGAAAAGTTGCCTGCTTATCGGTATTTTACAGGATATATCACGGAGAGTGTGCGATGGAATTACACGATTTAATTCCGCCTTCCCCTTTCCATCACCGGGGCACTAGGCTTGGGTTCCACCCCTATGTTGTATAGATATTCCAAAGATTCGCACGAAGCGTTATTCTTCCACATTTATATGGCGAACGGCTATGGGGTGGAATTCCCTGCCTGCAGACTTGTTCCCTAAACGTTATAAAGTGGGTCTTTTGAAGGCGAGAGTGAATAGGTGTGCATGCTCCATCGTCGACCTCAACGTCACTATCCATCCGGTGAGATGGTCAAATGCGCACTCATATTACATAAAAAAAAAGTATCAGGACCTTAACTCCGACTACTCATTTGTACCCTTTGGAGTCAAAACCCTTGGCCTGCGGCATCCCAGTGCCCTTTATCTGTATAAAATTGAAACCCTTGGAAACCCAATGTCCGGCAGCTACCTTGCCCAACGTATTAGCATAGCTATATAAAAGTGGAACGCCGCGACGCCAACATCTTGGGCACCTTGCCGCGGGGACCCAATTTGTATTCATATGTATAATTTAATGCTAGTGTTAGTTTCTAGTATATAAGCTTTTATACCTTATCCGTCTAAATAAATAAATGTTTACCCATTACGTCCTTAGTGCTAAACATCGAGTATATAACAAGAAATAGAGACAAAGTAAGGGCCGTCTATCCCTAACAACTCATAAGGCAAATGGGCCTCATATCACTTTTAAATATCAACTCACGTTTGCGCTGAAATCACAAATAATATTCTGTATTTATTGTAATAAAGATAGTATTTTTAACTAATCGGGGCTGTTCCATTCGGTGGTGTGGGATAAACAGCAAAATATGTAATTACACAACAAACCTAATCATTTCTCATCGGTAATTAAATATTAAATATGGTTTTTTTTCATTTTTTGTCCATTATAGCAAAACTCTAGTTAAACTAGTCAAGTTGAAGTGAAACAATTGACGACACCCGTCAGTTGTTTCGAATTTGGGCTTGCCCATCGGAGCGCAGTTGTCACCGTAATGATTTGGCAGAATAGTTTTCAAACAAGTTAAATGACATTTCATCTCAGTTTCTGATTTTATATTCTATACTGAATAGCTTTCAAACAAATTAAATGACATTTCGTCTCTGTTCCTGGTATTTTTTTTTATTTATTTATTTATTTATTTCAGGCAACTAGGACCCATAGATACATACCTTACAGACTCACATACATATAATATAACAATAATATAATAAAACAATAACAGAAATATTAAATAAATACCTTACGGACTAATCATAAATACAATATAACATGATAATATACATATAACACTATTTATTTACACGTATGTACTTCGACGTGTGACGCAACGTGAGTGTCCGGTAGCCGTCCTCGGAAACGCCGGTACATGACACCCTTCGGCCAAAAGTCTTCTCTCATGAAGGTCGACAGGTGTTGAGTTGGTGCTCGCACCACAAATGAATTAAAATTCACATTGTGGCGCGACTCCAACCGCTCGACCCTCAGGTTTGCGTTGGCCTTCACTCGCATGTACTCCACAATATCCGCAGACTTGGTGGAGTAATGAAGACGCGACACGTATAACAACGTCGTCGGTACCGCTGGACGCAATAAATGATTCGGGCCAGTCAGGGCGGTGTTTCACTGAGGTTTCGGCTGGTGTTCTTCTTTTTCTTTTCCACCTTCCGAAAGCCGTCCTCGTCGCACTGATCAATTCGTCTCGGTGGTACTGACGACGCAGCTCCAGATACGAGTTCCTTTTTCGGTTTTCCCTTCGTTGGTTATATACTCGATGATGCTAAGTACAGTTCTCACGTCAGAGAAAACTGGGGATCTACTCCCGTTACATGTCCGACATCCGTCCGAAACAATTGTTGTCAAATAAGTAATACCTGACCAAATAAAAAAAACAATGTGAAGTATGAAACTTCATTCGCATTATACGTCTTTTAATTTGGTTAAATTGTTTCGGACAGACGTCAGACGGAGAAGGGGAGCAGGCCCCCTGGTTCATAAGTTGAATCTCGTAATCAGTAGCTTTTGCCATAGTCAACTTTTGACAGACTCTAGCTTTATACATACGTATTCCACATTCGTAGATCTGACTCTTCAGTTTATATGCAAATGGGACATTAAAAAAGTATGATCCTCTATAATCTCAGTACAGAGTACTAAAAAAAACCGACTTCAAAAGTACGTGGAAATACGTCTATTTGCTAAGTTTTATTGACATATTCCCTAGTTCGCCTCTATACGGGACTTGATACAGGAGATAATAAAAATCGGGTCTCACTACTCAGAGTATATTGAGAGAGAAAAACGCCTTGAATTGGAGAATAGCAAAACCAACCATTAAAATAATTGCTCCTTAAATAAAATTCAGGCGCTGTTTATAAAAATGAATGTTCATGTGTGATCAGCCACGATGATTTTCTTCAAAATTAAATGGGACCACTATGGAGGTACCCTCTTTCCAACAAAAAAAGAATCATGAAAATCGGTTTCATAAATACCGGAGTTATCGAGTGTACACACATACAAAAAAAATACAGTTTAAAAATACAGTACTTTTTTTGTACTCGGTTAAAAATGTAAAAGAATTGTAAAGTCAATTTGAACGAACAATGATATTTTGTTTCTTGTCCATCCTAAATACTACAATGACAACACGTAACAATAATAATTATTATATTTGTCCACATTAGTTCTAAGTTGTCTATGTACAAATTTTTGTTATTGTGTGTAAGCTATAAATCATATTATGTTTATCTATATGTCAATTTCGGTGATAACGATAATCTTCATATCCCGTGGTCGTCAACTAACGTAAAAAATATTTACATAGTAACATTTATTTATTTATTTAAGCCATACTTAAACTATCATTACCAGTGATCGGAATAGAGATTTTTCGAGGACCAGGGACAGAAAGTGGGACTGCCTTACGACAATATTTTTTAGGTCCTGGATCTTTTCGGGATTGGGAAAATCTCTTAAATCCTTGACGAAATCATTATCATAAGGAGATACTTTTGTTTAAATTATGACAACGATCTAGACGATTTTATTCGCCTTAATTGTGAATCGAGTCACTAAAAAGTCGCATTGAAATTAATTGATTCAAAAAATCGCTAGATCATATGCAATTGAATCGATCTTATTAAAAATCTATACATAATGTGCATCCCTAGTCTAGACAATATGAAATTAATATTTACAAATAGGTAAGTACTTACCTAACTTATGACTACAGATAAATAAAGCAACCTTTGTTAATTCACTCTGAGGACATGTAACTACGAGTATTATCACTCAAGTTCGTGATTTGTGTTGCGCGCATGAACGGCGGCGTGTTGGTGTTGGTGCCGCGTTTTCATTTTTTCGCCTTTGTAATTTTTTTTTTTTTATTGAATGTATGAATGAATGAATGAATGAATGAAATATTCTTTATTGCACATAAAATTACAATTAAAATACAATACAATAGCTTAAGTATAATAGTAGTAGTAAGTCAACGTGCAACAGGCGGCCTTATTGCTATGTATTTATTTATTTATTTATTTATTTATTTATATCACCACTTATGTAGCAATTTCTTCCAGGCAACCTTAGGATAGACAATTCGGATATGCAAAAGGGGTGCAACCAAAGAATATCATCATAAGTACACTACATAATAAGTAATAATAAAAATATATACATACCCATAGATAGATATACATATACATACAAATAACAATAATATTATTAATACATACATAACAATAAATACACAATAATATTAAATGCTTATATACTTTTAAAGGAAAAAGAAAAATCAAGTATAAATGGAGGAAATAAATGAAAGGATAGTAGAGGACAGACGAAATTTAGGAGTTGTTGAGTTGTTGTTCCACAATCTGATCGCAGAAATTGTAAAAGAGTTGGAATAAAAGTTAGAGGTATGAGAGGGCAAGTTAAGTAAGAGAGTATCAGAGGAGCGAAGGGGACGACAGAGTGGAAAGTAAAGCGATCTTTAAGATAAGAAGGCGTAAAGGGATAGAACAGAATTGAATAGAGAAGTGAAAGGATATGAAGATCTCTACGCCGATGAATGGGCAGCCATTTAATTTGTGTGCGAAATTGGGAGACATGGTCAAATTTACGTAGTCCGAAGATGAACCTAACACACATATTTTGGAGCCGTTCCAATTTATTGAGCAGAGTTACTGACAAATCTGGGTAGCAAACATCTGCATAGTCCAGTATCGGGTGGAGAATGCTCTGGGCCAGAGTAATTTTGGTTTTAGTCGGCAAAAAGTTTTTAAGCCTTCTCAGAGAGAAGTGCGCACCAAACACCTTCCTGCTAACCTCAGCAACGTGCGGCTTCCAAGTCAGACATTTATCAAAAATTACCCCCAAATTCCTGACTGTATCTGTATTCCTTATTATATATATGTGTATATATAATAAGGAATACAGACACCATCGAAAACCACAGGGGGTAAGGAGTCTAGATTTAAACGAGAATTGAACCAAGTGCTACCTATAATAATCGATTGTGTTTTGGAAGGGTTAACTTTAAGGCCAAAGGATTGACTCCATTGACGAATGGATTCAAGGTCCACATTGGTTGTATTAATGGCACGTGGTAAGTCTTGAATAGACGACTGGGTGTAAATCTGGAGGTCATCAGCATAAAGATGATAAGAAGAAGTGAGGGATTGTGTGATAGAGTTAATAAACAAAGAAAATAAGAGAGGAGAAAGGACGCCACCCTGCGGGACTCCGGCGGAAATATCGCACCACGAAGAGAAAGAATTCTCATAGCGTACACACTGCCGACGTCCACAGAGGTAGCTTCGAAACCAATCAATAACTGCTGGAGATATGTTAAGAGTACGCAATACCTCCAATAATAGGTCAAAGTCAACACCATTGAAGGCATTACTGAAGTCAAGGAGTGTCAGCACAGTTAATTGTTGGTTTTCCATACCCAACCGGATGTCATCAGTAATTTTCGTGAGTGCAGTAGTCGTACTATGACCAATGCGGAAACCAGACTGGAGAAGATTGAAAAGGTTGTTCCTGTTTACGAAATTAGTCAACTGAGAGTGAACAAGCTTCTAGGACTTTCGACAGGAAAGGAAGAATTGAAATAGGACGGTAGTCTGAAGGGAAACTTGGTTTGGTTTTTTTCGGTAGTGGAATGACATAAGCGTCTTTCCAGGCAGTGGGGAAAACACAGGTATAGACAGATTTATTAAGGATTTTAGTAATGACGGGATTGAGGAGATCGAGGAGGGGAATGATCATATTACGACTAATGCAATCACTGCCTACAGCATTGGAAGCGATAGCTAAAACGTTTTTCTTAACATCACAGTCAGTAAATTGATTAAGAACAAAAGATGAATAGTCAGGAGTTGGTAATGATGAAAGATATAGCAAAGTGTTGTTTTTGACTGAACAGTCAAAGACAGGCGCAGATGAAAAGTGATTGTTAAGGTTATCTAGATTCAGGTCTAAAGAAGAATTACTACTATGAGATTTACCAACTCCAAGCGACTTAAGGAAATTCCAAATTTTAGTGCGGTTACCATTTTCGATGGATGTGTGGATGTGGCGTCGCTGAGCGTCCCTAATCAATGTGTTGCAGCGATTTCTGATTCGGTGATATTTTTTGCAATTCGCATCAGATGGTTCAATTTTGTACCTGGTTTTCGCACGATTCTTCTTCTCCATATAACTTCGAAGGTCACTACTCAGCCACGGTGCAGGAAGGTGCCTGATACGAACGGGTCGAACTGGTGCATGTACGTCATAAAGGTGAGTCAGTAGCGATGTAAATAACTCGACTTGTTCATCCACCGAACCAACACTATCCACTACTGACCAGTCAACTCTACTCGCGTCTTCACGCAATCGATCTACGTCCATGGCTCCAAAATTGCGTTGTAGGAGAATTTTGGGCTTAGCCTTGGGCACGCGCACCCTATACGACAGGTACACGAGGTCGTGATAGGAAAAAGCATCGGCCGTGAATTGACCATGCTTGGTGACAAGTTCGGGAGAAGAGACTGCTATGAGGTCCAGAAGAGAGGGAGTACAGTTAGGAAAATGATGGGTAGCGTTAGATGGAAGAATATGTAAGTTAGAGGAATTTATAACAGAACGAAGACTGCTCGAACGTGAATCATTTTTAAGAAGGCAAGTATTAAAAATTTTATTGTATTTATTACATTTAAAAGTATTAAAAAACAAAACATTCCAGTATAAAATAAACTTAACTAAGTTTTTCTGTATACCGCTCATTCGTCGTACAAAAATATTTCTATGTGTAGTGTGCGCGTTCGTACTCCTTCGTGTTGACATTTCGTGGTGTGCGTGAGTTCGGTAATATAGGGTGTCAATAAATTAAAATTTTGTACATCCTACTGTTGAACACGGATATAATATGCTAATTCTAATATAATATAATACAATATAATACAATACAATATAAAATAATAAGTAATAAAAACTTTTTCGTAAGTAATATATGGAGTTATATGCATAATATTGTTAATTAAAGTTGAATAGTATAATATTTATTACATTTTAATATAATTACTTTTATATTAATATATTAATATAATTTAAAAATATAGTAATCATTTTACTAATGCAACATTTCTTCTAACGTCGATGTTATGTATTCTATTATGCCTAATATAAATAATGTTGGGTACAATATTGTTATAGGTTAATATTTTTGGCAATATTGTAATTGGGCAATTGAAGTAAGTGACACTTATAACACAAAGACACAGTTACACCACGCATATTCGGAATCAGTGGCTATATTAATCAAGATCCCATCCATACGGTGCGCGATAATAATTCATCTGTATCCTGTGCACGGTGTGAACGGCGCCTGTAGATATATCACTGTTTTTGTGGTTGTTGGCAAAAATGCAGTCTCCTATAACTCGATGCGAGACTCTCTCTCTACACATGTTTGTTCCTGGGTTATCAATACCATTGTCTAATTGGTTCTATCATAAAAAATATTTATTTCCCTGCAAAAACAATTTTTGTTATGGCTCGGACAACGAAACGTTGAAGAAAGAAGAGAAAAGAAAAGTATAATACTATTTTATTTTATAATACCAAGTAATGGGACGGATAAGTCGTGCGCCTGGTGGTAAGCGACACGCCTATCCATAACAGTTGTAGTGCCACTGCCACTGCGCTCGTCACCCTGACACACAAGTTGACAAATCCCATGTGCCTGTAAATTTCACCAGCACCCTTACTAGCCTGGCTTGAGTTTGGTCTACGCGGCGGCCCGCGTGGTAATTTTATTGAGAGGAATTTAAATGTTGTTGCATAATAAATATAATTCAGATTCGCCATTCATGTACGGACAACGGCCCATCAGACTACACATTTTTGTTCGAAAATCGCCTCCAGTGAAACGGTACAAGATACGTCAATGTGATGTACTGGCGTGTGTACATAAAGGCGTGGTAACTGGGCGGTCGCCGCGCGGCGGTCGCGCTAAGAGTGGCAAACTAAGGGTCGTATTCTAGAACTCTACTCAATGCTCAAGTCAGGATTTGAGTATGTTTTAAAGCACTCGAAATCATACTCAAGTCCCTGCCGTTAGGGTCGTATTTCCAGTGCTTGTGTTTCCAGTGCAAAAAGTAGAATTCTAGAATACGACCCTTAGATATAGATCCGGTTTCACGCACTTTCCGGTAGCCGATTTCAATAAAACTTAGCAAATAGATTTAATTCCACGAACTGTGCTGAGCTTATACAATATAATGACGTTTTTGAAGATAGTCCACTAGTTCGTTAACCGACTCAAAAAAAGAAGGAGATACTCAATTTCACTGAATTTTTTTTATTTATAACGCGATCCACTCAGACATTTGTGAACCGATTTCGATTATTCTTTTTTGTTCCAAAGTAACCTCTCCTCGAAGCTCGACACGCCGCACCGCCCGTTGCCCCGTCAGTCGCCATCAATGGCCTCTCTGGATACGTCATTTTGCTCCGTCTTGGAAAAAAATATACAAAAACATTGTGAAGTCAAATTCGTATTAGGGCTGCGTAATAAACATCTCCGTTTTCTTATCGATCGGTTTAAAAGAACGAAATGGCCGGGAGTTTGAAAATAAAAATAAATGTGAATCTGCGATTCCGAAACGCTGAGCTCTTGGCATTGAACGTGGGACAAAAAATACGCGATGTCTGTTCTATTTGTTTTGACCTGACTATACAATTACCGATTCCAATGGCAGATTTCCGGTTGTAGAGTCTGGAAAATGTTATGGAGTGATCTATTTTTTAACTGACTCGAAGAAAAGGAGGAGGTTCTCAATTTATCTGTTTTTTGTCATTCTTTTTTTTATTGGAAAGGAGGTACCTCAGTAGTGGTCGCATTCAAATTAAAAGAAAATATTCCACCTCGAAGGGTAGCAAATTTTTTTTTTAATATTCAAATGTAAGTGTGCATTTGACCTCCATCTCACATGATAGAAAGTGACGATAAGGTCGACGATGGAGCATGCACCCCTAAATATTCACTCTCGCCTTGAAAAGGTCCAAGTTATAACGTTCAGGGAACAAGTCTGCAGGCAGGGAATTCCACTCCATAGCCGTTCGCCACATAAATGTGGAAGCGTAACGCTTCGTGCGAATCTTTGGAATATCCACAACATAGGGGTGGAACCCAAGAAACGCCTAGATTAAGGGATGAATCCGGTTTATTGGATTTCACCCACTTCTCGTTAACCGACTTAAATCATACATGGCAAATATGTAATTCTACAAACTTTTGATATGGTAGTAGCCGAATGGTTACCATGCTAGTCTGGATGTAATCTGTGGTTGTCTATGTGTGTGTCCATGGCACCCTCGACACAGGGTTTCCCTAGGGCTATGAGGGTATGCGTTATTTATATATTTATTGTTTAATTACACAAATTCATATTTGGTATTCATACGAGTGTAAGAAATATATAATCGTAAAATAGAAAAATTATTTTCATTATCATTTATTTAAATATTGTAAGGGTAAATAAGCTTATTCCATAAATTAATTTAAAAAGTTTGTTAATTGATATTATTAGGTTTCCGAAATGTTACCGTGTAGATGGCGTGTCGGTGTTGATTGTGATTGGTCCGAACACTTTATCTACCGGTTCGACTAGCCAATGACATTGCTTTTAAAGTTCCCTACTTGCGAAAAATGGCGGGAATTGAAAAAGAATGGATTTACCATTGACTTACAATTATATGGACGTCGGGTCCGCGCTAAAAAGTGTCCGCACTTGTAAGGCGCTAAAATCGTATACAGAGCGCGACACTCCGCTTTAGTCTTCATTTGTTCTACGGACAGCGCGATACTGCGATGACATAACAATTTAAATTTCGAATAGGTTGACTTGGGACATTTTTTTCGTGGTTTTTGTATTAGACCCGTCGTCCATTTATTTGTAAGTCAATGGGATTTACGAGGCAATGTCTTAGGTGAAAGACAAATTTATGCATTCGTATCTCATCAAATGTTAAAGTTACATTGGTCAGGAATTATAACGGTATTTTGTGGTTACAATTTTTGTTGAGTATATTTTAAAGTTCTAGTATAAATCGTTGGAAGAATAGATAATTTAATAAATCAGTTTGGTTAATACGGCGTTTTATTGGAGTGTTTGGAAGAAGTCTACACGAGACTGGAATCAAGTTCATATGGGTTCAAGAGGCGATTTATAATAAAATAACCTCTGAAATGAAAAATTTGAATTTGAATATTTATTCACTCAATCGCGTTCAAAGTAGCCATCTGAACACTGGAATTTTCACGAAATACTTTCTAAAATTAGAATACGTCCTTGGATCAATAAAAGGTTAAAGAGCATTTTCAACAAACTCAATACCTGACAAAACGAATCCAAAAGGGGTACTTAACCCTTAAAGGTATTATAATCCCTACCCAAGACATCAAGCAGGGACACAAGGGATACTATTTATCATTTTGTCAAAAAGGTCGCTTATAAGAATGTTATTATGCTAGTACCGAGGGGTATACTTTTGTCACTTTTACGGGTTAAAGACACAAAAAAGTTTTTAAAATAAATATCGACATCGATGTATTTGAACGGCGTAAACCGGCGGCGTGGCAAAAAAATTATTTTATTTTAATGAAGTAGTCACAGTTATCTTTTTTCAATATGAACACTGTAGGGCATTATTGCAAAAACATAAAAAAATAATGTTGAATAAAATTAGGTATGTACAGAATGGCGGCAAATAAGACAATGATGTAAAGATCATCAAGTATTTTATTGCTTTTTTTACAATATACCGATACAATGTGGCTTATTTATATATGATTAATAACTGCCTTCGTGGCCGAACAGTTATCATGCCCGACTGCCACGTAGCTGTCCCAGGTTCGATTCCCGGGCCGGGAGAAATATTTGTATGGCCTACATTTATTTATCTTGTGAGTTTGGGTGTAATTTGTGGTTGTCTAAGTGGTGTGTCCATGGCACCCGCGACAAAGGTTTTCCTAGTGCGGGGCTATATAGAGTGTGTGCGTTAGACTCAACTCACACTGGCTCAGGGTCGAAGCGTCGCGACCCGTCATGTTTTTAGCTTATAGCATATTCATCTCTATTTTCCCATTATAAAGGTACAAATTTGGATTATGCAAATATGGAATAGCGCGTCTACGCTTGGTTAAAGTCGAGCGGTTTCTGAGCGGGCGCACTAATGCAACTGCCGTCACGCGCCTCTTTGATTCTGCGCCAGCGTGCGCTTGAGTTGAGCCTTATTGTTATTATTATTATCCAGTTGCTTCTAGACAAAATTCTTTTTAAATTAAATCAAAAGTCTTATATAGGCTGGCTAGCTGGCTACATCCCTCCACTTCTTCCATCACGCGGCAGACTAGTGGCGTCGGATCGGTTGAAGGCGGCGCTGCTGTCGCAGAAAGGTTAGTGGAAGTGTCGTATGGCTGGCGGAGCATGGCTGCGTGGCGACTCGTCAAGTTCCATTACACTAGGCCATACTCCTGTAACATTAACTCTCCAGTAAATCGATCAAATCCTCAGTTACAAGTTTTAGTCATCGGAACTACATTCACTAACAGACGTTGGGGCTACACGTGTCGTATATACGTGAGAGAATATTCCATAAAGGTTTTTGTTGTTTTTTTTTAACTTTCCGGAACAACATTTTTCAAACACGTGTTAAGAAAGAACTTAATTAACTTATTCTGGTATTATTTTATTATATTAATATTTCACGGCTTCATAACGTAAACAAATACTTGAAAAGTCATTATTTCGTATACGTGCTGCGTCCGCGCCTTCGATTTAATCAATCGCTTTAGTGTCGAAAAGGTTTCCCATCACTAAATAGCGCTTGTAATGTTATCAAAGGCACAAAAACGTGCCACGCTTGATTTTCGTACAGATCGCGGTACTTGCGGTGTCTATTTATATATAGGTAAAAATTACGTTTTCAGATGTAAAAATTTTACCTATGGAATAAATAATTACTTGACTTTGACTTTGTGGAAACATCTATGGAACGTTTAAGGAAGTCCTCGTCAAAACGAATCATAACGAGCCCAAACACAAAGCAGCTGCTGTACTTTGTTGAGGAGTTGCAATTATCGGTTTGCTAGCTCCATCATTGGATCAGCACTAGGTCACCATAATATTACCTTATAAAGAGTGATTATTCAAGGGATGGCAAAACTTTTTATTAATTTAAAATTTCTTGAAAAAAATTTAGATGTATTAAAAGCCAGTATGTGAATATTAAAGAAATGCGCTGTCAAATCAGACTGCAAAATGTGTATATATAATGCATTTTTTGCGTTTCAGTTACTTGTGCTTTAAGATACGAGTTTGAGAAAGCAAGACGACGACCTCAGATTACAAAACTCTGAGGTGACGATATGATCCATTGCGATCCAAAAAATCAATTCAAAGCAAAAGTCGTACATCCGATTTCCGAGAGATATTAAGAAAATATGTGTATGTGTACTGTAGAATATATTAAAATATGATATATCAAAATTAATATCTAACCCTACTTCATTTGCACAGCATAATATGAGAAAGTGTTGTAAACAAAACGTTAAACGTGACTGTTTATATATCTCATTGTGTGGTTGTGTTTATCTACTTATTTACTTAGGTTACACTCTTTGTTGTTGTTGGATTATGTACACAGGCGACCTTTATCTACATAATATGACTAGCGAAGGGTAAATGTTTGAAATAGATAAACCGATATAGGATATAGGTACGCAGCAAAAGTTGAATGCGAGACATTTTTCGTTCAATATCTACTATTAAGTTGGATAGGGATCGTATATAACGTAATATCCTTCCACGCGAAGCTATAGACATCACTCATATAATAGAGATACTGTGCGAAAAGCGCACTGACACAGACACATCCACACAAAACACAGATAAATAACAGAAACACAACACATAAATAAATAACACACAGTCGTACAATACACACACGAATAATGCACAGAGATGGGACTGACAGTGATGATAACATATTGACAGGTAAATGCATTTTATATATATATATATAAGATTATGCGTTATTATTCTAAGTATATAAGTTTATTTTTGCAAAGAGCCGTGCATGCAGTTGTGGAACACACTTGTTATAATGAATATAGTAATTTGTAATACAATTTAAATAGCTAAATACAGAATTTCGTCATCCAGAATTCCACATAATTCAAAAGCTGGGTCGCACTTACTATCATAACGACGACGTCATTCCGTTATTGACGTGGCAATGCTAGTGACAGTTGTGCGTCATAATTTGTGGCAATAATCCCGTGCTCGCCTGCATGCAATAGCCTCTTGAAACTGAACTGCGCATGGACCATAATGATTCGATTTAATAGCTTCAATTGAGCTTTGTTTATGTAAATGATTTAATTGCAGGCAATTGGTCGATGCTGTGGTTCTAATTGAGAAAAAGGGCATGTGATAGGAGATATAGTGCTGTGCTGGATGATCACAAAATAAACCTTTATCTCTGTAATCTATTTCTTTTTAGTCTTGTTCGCGTTACTAGATCACATAAATGTATACATACATCCGACATCCGCCAACATCTGACTACCACCTGTCACAATCCTGCCGTACTTCTTTCACTCCATCCACTGTCGCGTCATCCAGGCATGATTACTCTTGAACGATAATAATTGACCTGCACTTTTAAGAACATTCTCAATCTCGTTAATTAGTTAAAATAAATAATATAATTTTGTTCAAATTCAATGGTGATGGTCAGATGGCGATGGTGTCGAAACCTTTTAGTTAGAACACTTTGTGCTTTTAGTGCTCTCTGTCGAGCCACGACAGTAATACTACATTTATATTTGACGAGAAAGTGCTACGTTCGTCATGCAAGTGTAGTAGTTATGTAAAAGCGTGTATAGATGGCGTTGTAAATAATAGAAACAAAATATTACAAAATGTTCTTGGATTTAATGTCAGATAAAGTAGATTAAAATTTGTATAATCTAATTACAGACATTGGGAATGTGCATTTTACATTAGTTCACATTTTTGCTGTTTTTATAAAATTGAAAAAAACAATGTTAACCCTGAAAACCGATAATACCGGAAACGTATCGACATCAAAGTGCATACCTAACATAAAAAAGTAAAATACAAACAACATGGTGGATCAGCTGTTTTCATTTTTCTCAGACATAAAGTTTTCGTAAAAAACGCCGAATTGTTATGGTTTCCTAATCATGTGTGAATTAAAATGGGCTCAATCGCATCTGTGCTGCAATGGCATTGTCAGACTTGCGGCCAGATCAATCCTACCGAAAGTGTAAAGTGTTTAAAATGTGGGACAAAAAGAGTTTCGAGTCATGACACTGAGTCTACAAAGCAGTATTTTGGAGAAGATTCTTCGCCGGAATACGGTTCTCGCACAGGGAAGAGTGAGGGAACTACTCCCGGGTCGGAGCCAATCGTTATTCCAGTCACAAATAACTTCAAAAGGTGAGTTTTTCCGATATAAACATGATTCTTTTGTTGCTCCTGTCATTCAGAATATCGATTTTTCGTGACCCCTATTAGGTTATATTTTTCGTAGTATTTCATTGTTGGGTGGTGATAGAGGTAGTTCATTAACGGAATTATCAAATAACATAGGCTTTGCCGTGGGCGTATGTCATTATTTCTTTGGAAATGTAGTTTTTCTCGCGCTACAAAGAAAATGATCGTAGGTATGTAGTTATTGTGTTATCAAGGCAATTTTTATCGAAAGTTATTTTCGTTCATTACCTTGTAATGGGAGCAGTTATTTTTTGTTAATCAATAAGTTTTTGTCACGTTCGACTATCGGAAGGAGTGTTTATGCGCATACTGTGACATTAATATACATAAATGTGATTTCTTTTGTTACATTCATTAATTTTTCATTATCAAGTTGTTTACTTGAAAGTAAGTGTACCAACAAAGCCTAAAAATTAATATTCAAGTTTTTCTTTACATAGTGTAATAAGCTTATTATTAAGTCTAGTAGACTTGAGCATAAAATAATTGTTTAATATGAAATTTTAAGTATTATTTTTTTAATTTTATACTAGAACATAGCATCCAAATATAAAATAATTATGTATTTTAGTATCATTTAAAGTAATATTGTGGAAAAAAAATTAATGGGGCTTATGCCACATTTGCGCAGATAGCTTCAATTGTAGGGGTCAGCCAAGTTCCTACCAAGCCTTCTAGTTAGACATTGACTTAAAAAAGTTATTGAAACATGATCTAATAGGAGGTTGAATAAAAATTTCAGGTAGGATATTTTGTCAGGACTCTTTTTCAGAATAATTTTTGAGTGATATTTATATTATACCACTTTTACTTCATTGTTATCATTTGTTTATACCGATAAACTAAGAAATGGTTTCTTTGTGTTTTACCTATGAAACTTAAGTGTGGTTTTTTTTAATGTTTTCAGAGACTCAAAACAATTCCACCCATTTAGACTTTTTTTTTGTCTCTATTATTAGCATGTGATTGATAGACTTAACAATACTGCCGTCTTTATCATAAAGCAACATTATCAACATTTTAGCAAAATATAGTATACATATCTGGGATCAGTGAAACAACATCTACAACCATCTCTTTACTCGGTTTTTAAGATCTTGTTTAGTCTCAGAGTTATTGTTAAGCAAAATCTGCTTATTTAAATTTTTTTTGGGTGACAGTCAAACTTTAGGTGCGATGTCTCAATATATCAAAATATGCTTTAGTTATGTCAAGGAGGGCTGAATACATATAAGTCAGTGCACACTCATTATGCTACTGATGTAAACAAATTTGACCGACTGGCAGTGACTGTCTACAAAGTAATGATGTTTCATGTTGTTTTTGTAACATATTGTCGATCAGTTACAATAAGTAAATAAAGTAACACAATTATTTTAGTGAAACTCCGTAATTTAAATTAAAACAATGGTAAATCTAGAACCCCACTGAATCAACATGTTTTGATAATAAACAACCAACTTTACAGGAAAAATAAAACGATAAACTTCTTTAAATCTGTATGTGTTGGATTTGTTTTGCCTGTGTAGCTTTTGTCCAAAATTTAATTTTAAATTTTTTTGTGGGTGTATTATTTTATTTGTATGCAACTTACATTCATCTCTTTCAGGAAGTTTGTACATAATTTGAAATAAATATCCCTAAATGTGAACATATGTCAATTTGCACGAGCAGTCCCAAGAAATTAAATATGAGTAGTAGTATTTGAAACAAAAAGGTTTGTTAGAAAAAAAAAAAACAAATATACGCGATTAAAATCCCGAAAAATAGTTTTCAATGTTGTTCAATATCTTTATAGATTACCATTAATAAAGTTTAGACAATTATTACACAACCTTCATGTACTTAAGGAATAATAACAGAAAAATTTTTATTCATATAGATCAGTAGCATAAAGATTTGGAAATAACTTTAGCAATTTAGACAAGTTCCCGCATACTACTTTGGTTTTCCAATTGTTGCCTAAGTTTATCCATGCTATCTGTTCCGAGTCTCCCAATTCTTAATAAAAGCTATATGAAACCATGAAAGAGATGATAATTATTATTATTACATTGGTTTCATTCAGGGCCTATGCAGCCTCTCATCACTGCGACCATTAATTGATTTACTCTGATTATCACTAATTACAGCTCGAAGCCAAGGCCAATAGCATTAGTGAACTGAAGGACTTTCATGACTCTGACAGTTTTTATGTCCTCTGGTTGTGACCTGTGTCTTTAAGTATGGAACTTCGTATGCCCGTGAGGTGGCAGCACTGTATGAGGAGATGCACAGGAGTTTCATTCACCTGGTAACAGAAGCTACATTGCTTCCTCTCTGCCCAATATATGACATGTGCTTGTTAAAACGACAAATCCCTGTTAAGGCTCTAGTTAGCATTGTGATGCAGTTATTGTTCAGTAACAGAGTTATTTTGCAGTGTTTGGTACTGTAGGTAGCTATCAAGACTGTTGAATGCTCAAGATCATCTTGTGAGACGTGTGTGCTCTCATTTAGCACAGTGAGCTTAGTCAGGCTGTTTGCTATACCTATAAAGAGTTTGAGACCAATAAGGGTCTCCTTGGCACCTGCCTTTGTCTGTTCATCCCTTGCTAAGAGATGAGAATAATTGGGTTGTGTTATTTCTGTTAATGCAAAAAAGCTCAACAGCTTGCTACGTTTCAGTGAATCAGTGTTATGTGCCATAGTAACCTACACATAAAAGCTAAAATTTCATCACTGTGTGATGGTAACATGTCAGCGACTATGAGGTGGAATTCCCTGCCTGTAGACTTATTCCCTGAACGTAATAACTTGGACATTTTCAAGGCGAGAGTGAATAGGCATTATTTAGGTGTGCATGCCCCATTGCCGAGCTCATTGTTTTAGAGAAAGCCGGTCATCTTAAAACATTAATGCAATGTCTATAAACATTAATAGCCGTGTTACACATTTTGGTATACACAATACACAGAGTGAAATATACTAAAATGTGACAAAAATTATACCATTCATAAAGGGTAATTCCTTTGGGAATGGTATAATTTTGTATAATTAAGTCGTAAATAATGTAACCATTTTCTTCAGCGGATGGTCGTGTGTTGGCTCGGCGCCGGGCGCAAGTCGCGCGTGGCGCTGCGGCTGTGGACTACGCAACGTGTCAGCTGCGTGGCGATGCGCCGCATGTGATGCCCTGGCGCCACACGCTCCTGTCTATAAGTAAATATATTGTTCATTATTATCGTGCTTGTCAGATTTGTACTTCCACAAGCTTAATAATAATACTGATGCAGTAGAGCTCCTTGTGGAAGAGTTCCTTCTGGGCACTGCCACTTTTCCGGTTTTGACGGGTAAGGGTGCTGGTGAAATTATAGGCACTTGGGACTTGTCAACTTATGTCTCACGTTGACGGGCGCAGTGGCACTGCCCTCCAGATCTTTGCGATTTAAAGCCGGCACTGGAACTGCTTTGGACAGGCATGTCGCTTAAAACCAGGCGCACGATTTGTTCATACAGGTCCATATGAAACAGGAATAGGTCCTTTTAATAATGAATCTGCTGAATATTGTGTTATTTCAAAAATACTGATCGCTTTAAGTTTGTCATGTAACATATGTATTGTAATGTCTTTTATATTATCCCTCAGACTTTCGGATGACGAGGACCAAGCTTCAGGGATGACGGACAAAGATAAAGCTGCCCAGGGTAAGTTGATTATTTTAGTACACAAAGTGATCGTTTGACCAGCTACCTCAATTTTTCCTGTCAGGTAGTTAAATTCAAGGTCGTTTGCGGCGATAAAACCTGATTAGGGTACTGAAAACTTCAGGGAGCACTTGTAGATCTCCATATCCACTCAGCCCCAATTCTCAAACTCTGACTGCTAAGGATCTTTCCATGCTTCAAGAGCCCAATATTGCGACTTGAAATTTATTATATTATATTTTCTATCTATCTATACAGAAAATACGTTTTATTTACAGATCACACTATGATAAGATCCAACACCCTGGCCGTTCCTTCATATAAGCCCACTTCGAGTTATTCGCGCGATCGACGATTGAATCTTGATTTGCAGTCCCTTAGGCTTTCGCCAACTCAATTGGCTGACCAAGCTCATGGAGTGACCAGGTCCCTTTCTCACGGATCTGTAATCAACTCCCAACATAAGTGGTGGAAAGTTGATGAAACCCGTGGGACAATAAACAGACCCACAAGTTTAATGGTATCGGAACGTTATGGGTACAACACTCAATACAATCCAAGAGAATCTTTCTTGAGGAGTCTGCATACAGTAACTAGGAAACCGAAGAAACGTAATGAAAGTGAATCTAATTGGGAGTTGAATTACGTGAAAGAATATCAAAGAGAACAGAGTAGAGCTTTGCATTTGAAGAAATGGGCTTGTGGTAAATGTACTTTGGAGAATTCTGGTATACGGACCCATTGTGAGGCTTGTTTGGCTCCTCGAGTATCACCATTGGCACGAGTTTCTAACACGAGAGGATTGAGCGTGACCACTTTAGGGAGACACGAGACTTTGAGTGGAAGGGATGGCGCTGCGTCTCTGCCTACGTCGGGTGGTGTTATGATCACTGTTCCTGACTGGCCTCAAAGTGGAAGTACAACTTTAGGACCGTCATTCAGACGGTCAATAAGCGCACAAAATTCTCCAGAAATCCGACCAACGTACAGAAGATCGTTTTCAGAACAAACCAATGCCGGTACCCAAGGCAGGATACTTCCAAGTCGAAGAAGTCTTCACGATTCTCAAAGGTTAGGCAGTTACGTGAATCTCAAACCTGAGCCCAAGGAATTAGATAAGAAAATCGAAGAATCCAACATAGAAGATAAGGAATGTAGTTGGGATACGAACGCAGAAGGCGTGATTTACGCCTTGCCGAACAAGGGGAAGTACAAGGACTTGAATTTGCAGCTACAAGTGAACAACAACGGGACGCGATACTCTTATGTTTCGGTACAGGACACGAAGAACGTTATGAGTAACTCACACAATGAAGTTTTATATTCAAATGACGTTGGTGATGATGACTACGCTCGTATAGACGAGCTGTTAGGGGCGGAGAATTGTATATCTCCTGTTAGTGAAGCGAGTAATATAAGGACATCTCACATTGGTGCGGTGCCGCGAGACCCGAGCACAAAAGTTTACAACATGTTGCCGTCGGTCGGGAAGGTGTCGCAACCGAGGGAAAAAGTGCCTTCTACTCAGCAGCAACCAAGGTGAGTGAGCTTGATTGTGAGTGGACTAGTTTGGACTAGTGTTTATCATCATTGTCAACAACAACACGTTCCATTGATACCTGATAACTGATACCCGATTTTCCTCTAAGGAATAGGCTGTAAACCGCTACTCTGTTCCAATGCGAATCAGGGACTTCACCAGTTTTCCAGGAGTTGTGAACCTTTTTCGACTTCAATTGGGCGGAGTACATTTGAAGTGGGTATTAATACTAACCGAGCCTCTCCACCTTTCGTCGTATTTTACGCGAATAAGTAACGTCCGAGGTAAAGGCAGAAATAAAAGCAATTCGCAATATGGGTAACTAGGCATACAGCACGCACGACACACATGTAAGCAGCGACAAGCATAGGATGATATGCAGTTTCGGTAGAAGCTATTTAGCGACTAGAGAAGGGCGCCCCGCGGTGCAGTGATGCACTCGCGCCGCTCGTTCGACCGCCGGGACCGGTTCCGCGGTGTGACGCAGTTGAGACTATATATATAAAAAGTCGGCGCCTGCATGTGTCCGTTTGTGCGTACATTTTTTTGTTTAATATAAAATGGTAAAATGGTACAAATCAATAAAAACAATGAAATATTGAAATAGAATATTTGTGAACCCGTTTACATAATTTCAGTAACTCGCTACACATTCCATTATTATATTGTCTCTCTTCTCACTTCTTTATATATATTCACCATAGGTGATTAAACTCAGAATAAGTAGTACCATAGACAGTTTTTTTAATTCTCGCAATTACGGACACTGATGCTAGTGAGTAGTTGGCTGTATGACAGTTTTTCTTTAGTCTGTTTACATAGCTGTTTGTTAGTAGATGTGTTTTATAGTTTAGAGCAGCGGACGGACATGGATTTACAGACTTATTAACCGACTTCAAAATAGGAGGAGGTTCTCAATTCGATTGTATTTTTTCTGTATGTATGTTACGCGATAACTCCGGCTTTTTTGTGGACCGATTTTGATGATTCCTTTTTTGGTGGAAAGAGGGTACCTCAGTATTGGTTTGATTTAAATTTGAAAAAAATATTCCACGTCTAAGAGCGAAATCGCCTTCATGTACATTAATGGCGAATCTGAATTCTATTTACTAGGCAACAACATTTAAATTCCTCTGAATAATACAACGGCGCGGTCGCCACCCGGCCGCCGCATAGACCAAGTTCAAGCGAGACTCGCCCGCGTGTCCGGGACGCTCATTTAAGTTGAAACGTAAAGGATAAACGAATAGAGCGTATTTTGCCGTGACTTAGGGTCACTTTTCATACAATTCTAGACGCGCTGCAGCAGCGCGACTGTCGCGCGGCCGCCGCGCGGTTGCAGCGCTTCTAGAAATTGTATGAAAAGTGACATTCGCGCGGCCGTCGCGCGGCCGCCGCGCGGCTGCAGCGCCGCTAACAGCGGCTAATTTGAACGCGCCGTTAGACGCACGCGGTCGCTGCGCGGCGGTAACGCGGACTCCGCTCGGCGACCGCACGACGAAATTCGTGTCGAACTAGGGGATTTTGCGGTTTTGCGCACTTTCCGGTAACCGATTTAGTATACTACGCTGTACTGAGATTATGTTTCCGGCCAAGAGGTGCACGCTCCATAAATGACAAACTTTGTTGGTTAATTTTTTGAGAGCAAGGATGCTTCCAAATTAGACGCTTGTAATAAGCATTGCTACCACTACTAATTTTTATACAATATCTAGTCTGTAAAAGTGGCGCGAGTGGCGCGACTGTTGCACTGCAGCTGCGCTTGTAAATAATTATTGTATGAAAATTAGTAGTGGCGCGACTGCAATGCCACAGTGGCGCCACTGTAATGCTTCTAATTTAATAAGCGGCTAATTTAAAGGCACTGTAATGCAAACATATCAGAGCATGTTTGAGAAATAGTACATTGCGTATTAAGGACGGTAAATAAGAAATTACTAACGAGGGTCTATTAGAAGCCCGAAGCCAAAGGCTGAGGACTTTAATAACTCGAGTTTTGTATTTTTTTTACCGTCCGTGATACATGCAATGTTTTTCATCATATTTGTGAGGAAATAAATACAATATAAATATTGTTCACAAGGCAACAATTTTGGATTTGGCAAATGTCGCGTTTTTTGTTTTTTTTTTTAATTCTTCCGTAGATAAAATACAACTCGAACTAAAATGTTGTAAAAAGCAAACACGCATACAGCCATGATGTATAAAAAAAAATTTGCTAAATTTTTATACAGAAAACAATTAAAATCAATTTTAAGAAATTCTTAATAATAGGTATTTAAGTAGTATGTGGCTGAGTTGCAATTAAAGTTCTGTTTAAGTAACCCCCTTGCTTGAACTTGAACGTGACCTATGTAAGGAAGTATGTCATGTTACACCATGCAATCATACCATTTACGAGCAAGTGTGATGAAAAAATATATAACGTCCTATAGCCGCGAGAACCGCATGTGGCAATGCAACGAATGTTGGTTCGCGTACAACGCATGGTGGGCGCGCTCGTGCGATGTCTGCCGCAGCGGACGTCCACCACACGCGAGCGTCACCCTCGCCTCGCGTGACGTCGTCGACGGACCACATATCAGGTAACTTTGAGATTTTACTGGTATGATATTTGTTGTTAGATATCCTACGGTCCTTCGCTTAGGAATTTTAGAGAAGAAAGAGTTCGTCTTTGGTAGAACTGCCACCTTACCTATTGCTTACAAGCAGTAATGTCAGTATTACTGTGTTCCGGTTTTGAAGGGTAAGGGTGCTGGTGAAATCACAGCCACATGGGACTTGTCAAGTTATGTCTCAGGGCGCAGTGGCCGTGCCCCTAAAATCTTAACTGTTCGATCTGTCACAAACAAAAAAGTAGAGCGTGCCGATAGCTCTGACACCAAACCAGAAATTTGGTAGTTGAATTTAGATTTAATTACTAAGAAGACAACTGCTAGATGACAATATGACTACTGCAATGCACATCGGGTAGGGCTTTCAATAAAAAAAAGGCGAAAATCCCGGGAAGAACGTGACTTTCGAGACTGTTCCAAAAGTAGACTACATACTTATATGCGTTTAGACGTGATAATGGGAAGAGCTAGAACGACAGTCCTCTGACGATAAATAAAACGTCAAATAAAAATGAGACGACAAATAATCGCAGCTTCAAACCATTCTGTCGTGCAAACGATAAGGCGGCTGCCGTGAACCGATAAACTGTCGTCACGATCTAGCGGGAACAGCTGAACACGACAGTCGTTCAACGAGAAAATAAATGTCCACGACTCAGTCACTACATATAGTCGTGATATGGGAACAGGCTAGATGCGACAATCGTCCAACGATAAATAAAACGTTTCGACATAATGGAAACGCGCCCTAAAATAAAAAAATATTTATAAAAGCTTTATTTTTATTTTTATAATGAGTACGTAAGAAACAAAGGGCGTTTAGTTTCTAACTCAGAGTACCTGATTTTGTTACTCCCGTTCTGTAATATCTACAAATTACACTAAGCTGCACTCTTCAGTGTTGCCACGTCTATTAGCCAAAATAAGACATAACTGATGGTTTAGTCCTTTTGACATTTTTTAATATTTTTTAATTAAATGACTTAAGTTTTAAAAGTCTTGATATTTCTTGATGGAGACTGAAAAAGTCAGCCTTGAGTCTTGAAAATGTCAAAAAATTGTGGAGACTCTAAATTTTCGGGACCGAGATTCCCGATATGAAAGCCCTAACATGGGGAGGTGAGCAAGCCAACGGCTCCGGTACTTATCTGGACAATAGAGAGGTGCTGCACGTACGTCTGTGCGTGCTCACCCAAGACACTAGCCTTTTAAGAACCGGATGAAGCTTGTCTTAACGGGCTGATCTGGGGTCAGGAAGTCTAGACGAAATACGATACTACGTGACTGAGTTCGCAACGAAGCTCATACGTACTACATATATATCAGTTTTACGATGAAAGTAATGTCAATATTCGATACAAAACCTGTCATTTGACGTTTCGGAGTAAGGACTTATCATTGCCTTACTTTCTCAAACTCGTATTTTATAAAGAGTGATTATTCAGGACATTGCAAAACTGTCTATTTATTTTAAGTTTCTTATCAAGGGTATTAATTTGGATTATGTCAAATCACGTCATTCGTACGTGTTTCGTGGGAGCCTCCGGTCCGATATGAAGCTAAAACGATGATCGTTGCTTCGTATTTCATGGTAGACCTCCAGGATAAGGTCCCTGTTTAGGTTTGCTAGCACAAGTAATAATGGCCTTTCCGTATAACCAAAAGTTTAACTTTAATCCAAAGTTCATAGCGCTATAAACAAAACTTAGTAGAGGATGTGGGACTGGTGTGTTATCAGTGTATGCTGAACCCTGAGTACCACCGCCCTATCAATGTTTACCATAAATCAGTTTTGTTGTGCTGAAACGTAAGGAGTTTCAAGAATATTAAAGCTCTTTAAGCTGTTTTAGAGTCAGAGTTCAGTAATAAGTGGTCATTAAGTATTATTTTATTATATAATTGATCTTGTAAAACTTGTGCTATTTAACATTTTTTAATCAGAAACCGGAGTTGAGGGAGTTAATTTAGCTAAACCAAAGAATAATGTGGACATTCCCTTTTACAAATTCCGGGACCTATCGGAATATCGGATTATTTCCTGTTAAGTATTTGCTAGAAATTATTGTCTCAAAAAATAATATTGTATTTGTGTTTCTATAGATACTTACGTATTAAAATACTTTAGCCATTTAAAAAATAAACATGGGGAATCTATACCTTGGAATGTTTAGAAAATAATCAGTAAAAAAAAATTATACGCAGTGATGACGAAATGTGTATGTCCATATTAAGAAAACGTTCATGCTTTAGGTAAATTAACTTCCTTAATTCAGATCACTTTAATCAGTAATTTTAAATGTCATTTGAAATTTATTCAATCATAAAATTAAGTATGTCAAAGTCACGGTTATTTTGAGAAAAGCTAATAAATTATAATGCATAATAATAACATACTCTACTAAATTCTATTTCAAAAAGATAGATGCAGATGGTGAGGTGGATATACGCACATGAGTATGTATGAGTGCTTGCGTTTGTGTGTATCCGCGATTGCAGTTAATACTTGATGCGAATGAATGACAAGTAATTGTTATTTCCCAGTTCCAGACCAGTAGTATGCGAAGCAAGTGGCAGCAAGGCGGAAGTGAGCCGCGAGCCGAAGAAGCTTACGGTTCCCATCGCCTCTTTGGACCATGATCTCAACAGTGATGAATTGTTATTCGCTGTTGGTGAGTATGTCACGTGAATAAAGTTCCGTCGCCCACCGCTAGATGGCATTGACTCATATTTGTGCATTTCTGAATCGCGATGTTAAGATTTTCTCTGGAGCAGTGACTACCATCTGCGA
>NW_020653561.1:1118247-1156590 GCF_003589595.1 Hyposmocoma kahamanoa | reverse complement strand
GTACATAATTATGATTATTGGGGCAGGTTAAGTAACTAGATGACATGACTGAGATGATTGCCTGTTCCCGGGCCGGGAGAAATATTTGTATGGCTTACGTTTATTTCTTTCATGATTTTATAATTTGTGGTTGTCTATGTGTGTGTCCATGGCACCCGCGATACAAGGTTTCCCTAGTACGAGGCTATAAGTGCATTATAAAAAAAAGATACATTCATACTCTCGGGATTCCAGATTCCACCCCCACGCCAAGTGCAATTCCCCCACCTGTGACGTGGTCATGCGGGCGCTGCACACTTGTCAACGAGTCGTCGGCTTCCGCGTGCGCCGCTTGCGCAGGCTCCAGGCCTCCCGCGCAGCAATGTAACTTCTGGTAAGGATCAAATGCTGCTACCAGTAAAAACGCATCTATCTTGTTACTATTAGGATACAAAATTGGATACGCTGAGTTTCATACATATTTCATACTCTACCATTACGCCTATCTCCCGTTGGGGTAGGTAAAAACAAGGAACCTCCACTCGTTACGCTCCTGAGAAACGCTGTTGAAACCAAAAATTAAATTCGATAATTTAGTGTGGTGAAACGCGCGATGGCATCGCTACACTTGCGATTATAGGCGATTGCATCGATACAAACACCTATAAATCCGCGCTATAAATGCAATCGCGCGTATGTATCGATGCAGTTGCGCGCTTGCATCGCGTTTGCATCGCTACTAAAAGTCGCCGTTTGTAAACGCTCTTAACCAAACCACTGACCATACATACTTATCGTTTTGCTGTTATCGTTCCTCCATTAGAGTAGGCAGAAACTACGGCCCTTTATGATACTGGCGCATAATTTTTCTTTCAACCGCATTAGCGCCCAGTTACACTAGGCGAAAGATTTCGCGCTTGTTGCCACGCCTTCGTGTACATTAATGGCGAATCGGAATTCTATTTACCAGGCAACACCATTTAAATTCCTTTGAATAATACAGCCGAGTAAACCAAATTCAAAACAGACTCGCCTGCGTCTCCGGGACGCTCATTTAAATTAAAACGTAAAAGCTAAACAAATAGAGCGTAAATGATTATCACTAGTAACAGGTTTCTTACCACGGTATAACTTCTTTTTATTTTCCCGATATTTCGTTATAACGTGGTAAGAAACCTGTTACTAGTGATAATCATTTAGTGAATAACCACGAAAGTCTTAAAATCTAAATAGAGCGTATTTTGCCATGAAATTCGTGTCGAATAAATGCTAGTGATATTAGTATATATCATTTTTCATACTAAAAAAAAAAAGAAAATTACCGGCCTATCTTTTAAAAGACTGCTTTCTTTTTTACCAATGTCTTATATTTACAATAAATAAATAAATAAGACATTTCAGGCACATAGGACTTGTCAACTTACGTCTCACGGGTGCAGTGGCAGTGCCCATCAGATTAAAAGCTCAGAGTGGCACTGCAACTGCCATGCAAAACTGTTCGTAAGCACCAGGCGCATGACTGTACCAGGTGTCGCGATTTATTGCAGGTCGTGCAGTTCCTGTACATTGCGCAACCCGCTGTCGGCGAATCTGTGTCTGGCGTGCAAGACGCCGCCGGTTCCGAAACACGGCGTGCCAGCCACAACCGCGAACGAACTTAACCACGCCCCTGTTCATCCTGGTAAGTGTTTGTTAAGTAGCATTTTCTTATAGTATTAATCATTCTCAAACATGCTCGAAAATGTTTGCATTACTTTCAAAAAAGGAACACGGAAAGTTTGTATGGCGTTCTGAGAAATACTGCCATCACCAAGCAGTAATGCTCATATTACTGTGTTCCGGTTTTTGAAGGGTGAGGGTGCTGGTGAAACCAGAGTTATATCGGCTGTGTACTAATCGGTACTGTTTCAATTTTGAAAACTTTCCAGGATGAAGAAAAAAAATTGTTTGCGTCATTTATATAGCATTTATGGGTTTATTAAATAAATATATAATAATAGGTTTATTGAATAAGAATACGTAGTTTTTAAATATTTTTATTACAAATGTATGTACACTACGTATTTTTATTTAATAAACCGGATGCTATATAAATGACGCAAACTTTTTTTTTCTTCACGTTTAAAGTTGTCAAAATGGAGATAGTACCGGTTGCCAGTTCACAGTCGATATAGGACTTTTCAAAAATCTCTCACTATAGTATAGCCAAATTCGATGTAGAATGTTTAATAACAAATCATTGCTAGGCAACCAATGATAGCATAGCAAAATAACCTTTTTTCAAAGGCTTGCTCTGCCCACGGCCTGCTCCCTTAATTGGAATTTAAATGCGTAGGTAGGTAATTGGGTTATGTAGAAGTAATACTTACCTAGCCAATTATTATAAAGTTAAAAAACACCTATTGATACGTATGATTTAGGACTAAAAATAGTGGTTGCATCCTATTAATATTGACTGCTAGATGGTAGGTAATGGTAGATGAAAAGATACAAAATTTTAAGATTTTATTTGATATTAATTTACTACATATTATATCATCCAGCATCTATTTTCGATTCTGAACTTGAATTACCACCAGAACTCGAATGTTTGCAATCTCTACATTCAAATGAAATAGTTACTAGGAATGCCACAGTTTTACAAATGTATATTACTGGTCATTTTTATATCATTTTTAAGTGATTTGAAACTTCTGTTAAATAATATTAATTATAAATATGGCTTCAAGATTTGGTAGTATACATAATCTAGCCGAATTTCGTAGGAAAATTTTGAAATTGTGGTAACTGTGAAAGAGTCTGAGATGAAAACCCTAAAAATCATATGTTTGTTTTTGTTGATATTTCGACACCTCCTACGTAAAGTATCGTATGTCGAAATTGCCAAGTTTACAGGGGAGCGTTTTAAAGTTCTCCGTTTTGTTTGGCAAAACCTCATTACTGACATAGAGTGATCATCTAACCGATATCTAGAATTTTACAATACTCTATCTGAGTAACAAGCTTTGCCGAATAAAACTGAGAAATGCTAAAGTCACGTGTTATGCTCATTACAGTGAATTGAGAACTTTAAAACGCTTCCCTGTAAATTTGGCAATTTCGACATACGATACTTTACGTAGGAGGGGTCGATTTATTCTACATCGAAGTTGGCTAGAGTATAGATGTCACTAGCTGCGACTAATGCCGAAACTCAGTACAGTTCCATAACAAAAACACAGGAGAATTTCGACAGCTCGGTAACTTGACCTGTAGATCAGTTGGTAAGAACAATGCTACGGTGCAGCATGGTCATGGGTTCAAGCCCACCGGCTCGAAGAAAATTTTTCTATGTGATCGATCATTGTATTAAGTAATCATAACAAAACTAGTGGAGTTATTTCACAAAAAAATCTCAATAATACATATAGGACTTGTCAACTTTCTGTCTCAGAATGACGAATGCAGTGGCTATGGCCTCCAGATCATTGCCATCTGCAAAGTTCTTAGTGGACGCATGACTTGTTCATCCCGTCACTTGATATCTTGAAAAAAATGTGAAAAAAGCCGTACTTTGCATCTCGATGCATTGTATTTAAACTTGACAAGATAAAGCAATAATAATTGTAAGTGCGCAATTTCAGCTGCGTTCATATTGGTAAGTTTAAATAATTTTGATTAGAACGGTTAGTTAATTTTAACAGTCGGCCGAAGTCCGTCTCCAAGGCGGAGCTCGCGGCAAACACCGGCGCTGCCTCGCCGAGCCGCGAGGCACAAAACGCCGCCTCCAGAACCGAAGTGAGTAGTGAATTTTATACCGAATTTACATTTAATATTAAAGTAAAATCTCTATTAAAGAAATATAAAATAAATACCTTCGTAATGATAGATAGATGAGCCATTTATTGTCGCTGGCAGGCACAAATACATTACTAAAAGTAAAGTAGAAAGAAAAAGTTAATAAATAAAAGAGGCTCTTAAATAGGAAAGTAAATTAGACTGCGCGTCATTGCACAATACGTAATGGTGGTTCTCGTAATAGAAATTGAAGTGGGGCTACGCGCAGCCTTCTTTCAACTAGGATATAATTAGTCAGCTCTGTAAAAGAACCTGTAAAAGAAACGACGACGAAACGTTGGTTTGTTTGAAAAAACCATTATACGCGATTTAGATCCGAAAAAATAGTTTCATTTCCTATGTGTAATAATCGCGAAAACCTAAGAACTCGATAGGATACAATTTTTTTCTGAACTGGGTTTCTCGACTAGGCTAAACTTGTTCTCCCCACTAGGTTAAAATGTTTCTCCCCACTAGGCTATAATCGTCCTTTTAAATTATTTTCTGGTTGTTCTCCCAACTTGGCGTTAGGCGCCTCGCACACGTGTGTCTTGGATACCAGCAACCGGCACCTAGAAGCGAATTATTCTATTTTCATACAATGGATATGAAATCGATACAGTCGTCGGTTGCGGCAGTACGACACTGTCGCCAGTTACCGCAACCACAATTGTATGAAAATAGAATATTCGCTACTAGTTGCCGGTTGCTTGTATCCGACATTCAGACACTCGTTTGTGTCGCGCCTTATTGTTTTCCACTAGGCAATAATATTCCTCCAACTGGGCTGTAATTTCTCTCCGAACTAAGTTCTAATTGATTTAATCACTGGGCTTTAATTTTTCTCCCCACTTGTCTATAATTGTTTTCCCCACTTGGCTTCCACTCTCTTATAGACTATGACAATTGACTCCAATATTGCAGGCAAGAGGCTACGGAGTGGTCGTGTTCGGAGTGCACGTTCGTGAACGGCGGCACCACTCTGGCGTGCGAGATGTGCCAGTCGCCGCGGCTGCGCCTGCTGCCCGCTGCGTCAGACGCCAGGGCCCTGGACGACGACGATGAACGTTCGTTATTCTTGTGTCTTTCAACACCGTATCACATCATCTCCTATCTCGCTATCTTGTGGCATTACAAAGTATTACAATTAGTACTTTAAAAAAATAATTAAGAATTCTTCTGCTGTAAATATTGAGATCTAAAATTATATCTAGCATATATTCATTCATACATTATACTCGACTATACTATAAAGTAATTATCAAGTTTTTATTGAATGTCACGATGTGTTACTACCATGACATTAGTTTTTTTTGTGAAATTGCTCCACTAGTTTGTTATAATTATTAATAACAAAGATCGAACACTTAGAAGAAAATCATTCGATGCGGTCGGATTCGAACAGACGTCTTCTAGCAAACCGTCCCAGAGGCTGTGCCATAACAATTATAGGTGTTTAACCTGTCCCGTAGGTCCCCTCGCAGGAGAGGGGTTGGGAGCGACGCTTGGATTGCACTTGACCTAATTGCTTCTATCAGTCAACGACATAGATTAATAACACGTATCACAACTTTCCTACGTAAACAACGTTAAAATCCAGGAGAGCCTTTAAATGATAGACAGCTAAAGTGACCAAATTAGCTAAAGAGTACAGCTGTAATAAGACGTTTGGCAGTCACTACTAAATGTTGTATTTGACCGGTTAACCCAACGCAATTACTACTAACGTTTGCTTGCAAGTGACAGCTGAAGTTTGTTTAGTTTTAGTTATGAAAAAATGGAATAATTTTTTTTCCAATTGTTCGATCTTACTTTCTCTATACACATGTCATAAACCCTCTCTGTGTTCAAAAACCGCAAATAACGATAAGCATAAAGACAAACTATTTTATTAGAACAAATTTCTTATCTGTGTAAATGTTATTATCGCTTCATATTAACAACAAATTAGAAGCGAATCCGGGAAGTAAGAAAGGTGTGAGTATAAAAATGACGACTGATGGGGGAGAATGGAAGAAAAATACATGTTGTGCCGACCCCACCTAGCATGGAATAAGGACAGGAAGAAGAAGAAGAAGAAGATTAACATCAAATTCGATTTTATTATTACATTCAAATTTCGAACATCTCGGAAAAACAAAACAATTTGCTTCGACCTCGATTCTAATATCAGTCGAGATGAAGTTTTATTCGAAATGAAATGTCAATAGCAAACAATTTTGATAAATTTCACACGTTACTTGATATCGAATGATATGATAGTTGGGGCCGATTCTAGTTTGTCTATGAATTTAATAAAAATTCCTGTTGTGTGACTTGCGTGAGAAATAGTAGTTAGGTTATATGACTGTTACATAATGAAAGGCATTAAAATACGAGTGCGGGTTTATATATTAGCACGAGCGTTTTGATGCCTAATTGTGTATTATGCTTTATCTACACACATA
The DNA here is from genome assembly GCF_003589595.1 of Hyposmocoma kahamanoa. NCBI lineage: Eukaryota > Metazoa > Arthropoda > Insecta > Lepidoptera > Cosmopterigidae > Hyposmocoma > Hyposmocoma kahamanoa. The sequence goes on along the minus strand of NW_020653561.1, from coordinate 1,150,348 downwards.
TTGTAAGCTCTCTGTGATGTGTTCGGGACCCGCATGTTACGACTGGCGAAATGGCGGCAAATAAAAATTTTCTCACACATGTCACACAACTGAAGTTTTTATTTTTAATCATAGACAAACTAGAATCAGCCCCAACTATCATATCGTTCGATATCAAGTAACGTGTGAAATTGTCAAAATTGTTTGATATTGACATTTCATTTCGAATAGAACTTAATCTTGACTCAAATCATATTGTTTTGTTTTCAGAGATGTTCGAAATTTGAACATCGAATTCGATGTTATTATGAAGCAATAATAACATTTTCACAGATAAGAAATTTGTTCTAACAAAGCAGTTTACCTTTATGTTTTCTTGATGCGGTTTTTGAACACATTATAGAGAGTTTATAACATGTCTGTAGATAAAGTTTTTATTTGCCGCCATTTCACCAGTTGTAACATGCGGTTCCTGTACACATCACAGAGAACTTATAATATCTGTATAGATAAAGCAGTGTATGTAACTGCACACAAACCCACACTCTTATTTTAATGCCTTTCATTATGTAACAGTCACATAAACTACTGTAATAAACTATACTATAGTTTGATATTATTATTACACAAAAATCGAATAAACACAAAGCAAAATTCCCTGGACCTGACGACACGAAACAGCGAGTCTTGCCTCATCAGGACTGCGTTCCGTAGCTTAGTTGGCAGAATATATAAGAAATTTTAATAAATATTGTACGTTTCTTACAGCGGAAGGTTCAGACGGCGAACGGCAGGAAACAACGCCCATGGAAATTCTGCGGCTTCGGGAAGAGAGCCATGCATGGACGCAGTGGCAGGAAGTGCTGGCTCAATGCTCAGCCGTGAGTGTTCAGGCTAGTGAATTCCAGGGTTTTGTAATAAAACCAATTTCTTTCCAACCATTACCTTCAACTTACATATCAACGGGACATATTTTTGTAACCATATCATTATCTCAATTTCAACTCAATCTCAACTTTATTTCAATTGTGTTACGTATAAAATAGATATGAGCCATAAAAGCAGGTCGCATGTTTTTCGGTGAATTATCGCGCAGTATGGGGAATTCACGCAACTACCGTATCGTATCCAGTGTGTACTTTACACAATTTCATTATGCTATGTATAATTTCGTTACAATAGTTCAAACTTTTAAAAGCCATTGTCTTTTATAGTCCATTTCACATAGGATGGGAAACTGTGACATATAACATTTTTACTTTACATGCGTATTTTTTTTAAATACTGCCACAATCAGTTTACAAAAAGAAACAATGAATTTGTTGTAATGTATGAAAAACAAACAATATTTGAGTCAATTGTAAATTTAAGTAACAATTGCACTATATAAAGTAGATAGAAACTGAAATATTATTATTTAGATAAAAATAAATTACCCCAAGTACTTGATGCGTAAAACGAAATATGTATCCATAGAGAGTTACACCATAGAATCGATATCTCGCGTCAATACGTGTGCATACACACTGAATGCGGGTCCTTTTATTTTGCTTTGCGTTGATTTTGCTTTTATGATGTTTTGGTGTAATTGTTTAAATTTGCTTCGTTGCTGTTGATTTTATGTTTTTTTGGTGACTTTTTGTTTGGCTGTTGTTGATTTTTTTATTTATTGTGTAGTTTTTTAGTAACATAATTATTGAATCCTTTTTATTTTGCTTAATATTTGTTCTAAAGTATAGTCTCTTAATCGATTCTCTCTTCGTTACAAACTATCTCTGTAATATATTTAAATCGTTTTTTCTTCATTCGATTTTACATCACTACATCTCTAGAAACTTCAGACGTCACCGTACCCATGCTATGTGAAATGGACTGGTCATGAATGATGCAGGTAACTTGGTTTTACCACCAAACTAATGAAATAAGTATTCTTTTTATCATACTTTTACCCTTAAATCGGTAAAACCACGGGCGAAAAAAACAGCAAAACATCTAATTACAAAACAAACGGAATCACATTTTATCGGTAATTGAATATGTAATTTTTCAATTTTCGCCCATTATAGCAAAGCTCAAGTTAAACTGGTCGATTTGGAATAAAACAATTGACGACGCCCGTCAATTGTTTGGAATTCAGGATGGCCAATCGGAGCGCAGTTGTCACAGTAATGATTTGACAGAATAGTTTTCAAACAAATTAAATGACATTTCGTCTCTGTTCCTGGTTATGTACTCGATGATTGTAAATGATGCGAATAACTGAATAAAGAATTGAATTGAATTGAATTGAACTGAACTGATATTCAATTATTTTTTGTGAAATTACTCCACTAGTTTGTTATAATTATTAATACAAAGATCGAACACTCAAAAATAATTCCTTTGAAAAAAATTTTTGAATAAAAAGTCGTTGAAAAACCAAATACAAAAACACGATACAAGCACATAGAAAAATTCGTGAGGTCCGTTGGTTCGTTCCGTGGCTTAGTTGGTATAGCGTCTGGCACGGTATGCAAGAAGACGTCGGTTCGAATCCGACCGGATCGAAGGAATTTTTTCTAAGTGTTCGATATTTGTATTAATAATTATTACAAAGAACAACTCAAAGAGTTTCTTATTATGACGGATTTGATTATCGATGCTCAATATAAATGAAAAAAACTTAAAGTATATCTCCTCCTTGCATTTTCCGAACATTTATCTAAAAGCAGTTTATGTACGTACGAAAGATCAAAAATTAATATTTGAAATGAACCTTTGCCCAGCAATTGGACGGATAATGAGTCGATGATGATTGTAATGATACAATTTCGGTCATTTATTGCATATATAATTTTTATCGATTTCAAACACTAGCTGCTTGCAAGCAGGCAACACTTGCACAATGAACTATCATTTTAAATTAAATTAAATACTACTTCATTCGTCAACCACACACATATATACATACAAAATCACACAATATTATGCACTAACAAATTAAGAGCTATGAGTAATGAAAAGGACGAGGCTTCAGCTTAGTGCTGTTTTTCAGTCTCCACCTGTGTTCTCTGTAAATCTAACTATTTATTTACTGTAGTGATAATAATACACACAACAAGCAAAAACAAACAAATCTAATCTACAAACGGTGCACACGTTTAAAAGAAAATACAAACAATATCTGTTAGATATTCAAAATAATACCGTATAAGTTAACGTGGGCACTCACCGCTCTGTTTTCGACTTATGGCATTGGTGTGCGGCGGTCATCGTCATCAATGTTCTGCGTGCGGGATGGGGCAAGTGCGAATGGCATTTTTACGCTAATATTTTCGGTTGTTTATTTTGTTCCTAAAAATTTTACTGATTATTACTATTTGACATATGACACAATTCTTATTTAATTACATAATTAATATACAATTCATTATACAATTAAAATTATTTATGATAATCTGCAATCGGTAGAAGTTTTAAATATTGGTACATACCTTTTATGGCATAGGAGACTGCACGTTATTATGCGTGGTAAGTACCTACGATACAGGACGAAACCTGTTTGCTTACAAGCAACGGAGCTGGACGGAGTTGCCGGGGACCCCTCTCGCGCGCCTACCCGCTCGTCTTGCGTCGCCCACGTGACACAAATCTCGCAATTGATATCTTTTATAACTAAATAAGTCCCATTTTTGTTTGTTGTAAATAATAGACATTACATTGCATATGCTTATCACTGCATATATGTATCAAATGAATTATTTAAGTATTTTATAAATATAAGAGAACACACCATACTACATTATAGAAATATATACGTAATTTATTTTAGTTTAAACGCGACACACACGTCCGGTACTCACTCGGTTTTAGGGTCCACTGAAAATCAGCGTCACAGCCTTGTCCCGGCGGTGACATTAGCTGAGTGGATCCTATTACATACGCCACAGCCGCACACATAACATCTACTTCGTACAGCAATAGTGTTGACCAGTTTATGATCGAATAATTATTTATTGCCAAGATTTTATTTTTAATTAATTTTATTTAGTTTTCTTTTTTTTGTTATTCATTTTCTGTTTGTTTTAATTTAGTTTGTTTTAAGTTTAATTTAGTTCTGTTTTATTTTAATTTTTTTTTACTTTTAATTTTTACTGTTTATTATTGTGTTGTGGTGTTTTGTAATAAATGTATTCTATTCTATTCTATTCTATTCTAATCTAATCAGGACGACAAAGGGTACAAATGACTGTTACAAGACAACTAACTATACGGATTACTATTCCACAACCGACCAGGAACTTGATGACTTCTGTTGCAAAATAAGCCATTCTTTGCACTTTCGTTTGAAATATATCTGACAATACAGACAAAAATATAGTATGGTTGAAGGCACAGTCGTCCGGGGTCACGGCCTTAGGTTCAAGAACGGATACGTACAATTATTTTGATGTTACAATGTATACTTATCTTTCAGACGGGCGAGCCCTACGTAGACGATTCGTTCCCCGCCGCACCCCGGTCGTTATACTACGAAGGGGTCCCTACTGATTTCGGTCCGGCGTCGCGATGGCTCCGGCCACATCAGATACACGTCGACACGGACCATCGGCTGCCGTGGGTCGTGTTTAGGGACCCGAGGCCTTCTGACATATCGCAAGGTAAAGCCTTCATGTGTTCATACGTCAAAAGTGCTTTTGTCACGCGACAGCAGAGATCTTATACACAAGATATGTTTTGAAATCTGTCGCGCAACCTATATAAACTTTTTTTGAAAATCGCGTGTCATTTGCAATGCCGGGGCATAGATAATTATGATTTTGTTGAACAGAATGAACATTCTGAGAAGTAGGCAAGAAGTAAAACACAATGGAAAACGAAAACAAATTCGTTTTATTATTTAAAAATAATGTGAAAAATATTTGTTACCCGACTTCAAAATAAGAAGGAGGCTCTCAATTCGATCGTTTTTTTGTATATATCGCACTGCTATTACAATAGTGTTGTAACTCAAAAAGAGGACGTTCTCAGAATCGATGAAAAACGAATTACTCACTTCCTGCAAAAAAATCATTAAAATTTATATGTTTTAGTTTATTGTAGACACTTAAACAATTTGTTAAATATATTTAACAATAAAATGGAAAAAATAATTTCATGGTTTTCAATAAGGATTATTTTGGCCAGACTAGCTCACATAAAGTATGTCTCATTTTGAGTTAAGTAGATGTCTTTTGATTGTTTCTTACAATATTCTAACGACGGTTGTTTTGAAGTGTAGAGAACCAAGTTTTACGTTCAGTAATGATATAATATTCAATTTCACATATTTTGAGTTACAACACTATTGTATTGGCAGTGCGATAGGTTACGTGATAACTCCGATTTGTGAACCAGTTTTGATGATTATTTTTTGTTGGAAAAATTGGTTACCGCAGTATTGGTTCCATTTAAATTTGAAAAAAATGTTCCACCTCTAAGCGTGGCCAACTAGGAGATGAATCCGGTTTCGCGCACTATCCGGTAATCGATTTCAATAAAACTTGGCAAACAGATGTAATTCCGCAAAAATTTGAGGTCGTTTTTTTAGTACTCTGTACAGTGCCTTGGAGCATTGCCATTTCTAATGTAATAAATAGAATTGTTTGTAGTGTTCCTGTCCAAAGACATCCACTGCTGACGTAGACCTCTCCCCAAAGACCGCCACAACGACCCTATCATTTAAATTAAGTTTAATAAATTGTTATTTCGCTATTAAATATTAACATTAATGTCTTATATTTTAAAAAAAGTTAAAAAAAAATTTTAAAGAAGTTGTGTTTTTTATATACAGGCAAGAAATGGTTGTATATTGTAAGACTGCGTAAAGATGTAGGTTACCAATCCGCGTAAATAAGTTTCCCGTCTACAATACAGCTAGCATTGTAGTCGGGAAGCAGCATCTAACGAATTGATGACTTTGCTGCCTACAATGTTCGTATCTGCATTTATAATCTGTGACCGGAGTTCGTGCGTTCTTATCGCACTTCCCACAGGAATAATTTACTATCTCTGACTTCAATGAGCAGTTGTTTTTTTATGAAAATAAACAGAAAAATAAATAAAATAAAGCAATCATGTAAATATTCATTCTTTTCAAATCTACCGACTTATGAAAATCAAATGTCATGTTTCAATATTTCCAGGTGTACTAGGCAACTGCTGGCTTCTATCAGCACTGGCAGTTCTTGCGGAGCGGTCAGCTTTAGTCCGCGGGGTGGTGGTCCGCGGCGAGCCCAGCGTAGGGGCCTATCAGCTGAGACTCTGCAAGGATGGACGTTGGCTTACAGTTACCGTTGATGACCTGTTGCCTTGCAATAAAAAAGGACACCTTGTCTACTCACAGGTACCTCCTTAAATGTACTTAAGTCGTAGTCACAAAAACTGCATTTTGGAGCTGACCAGCTGTACTAGAAGTTGGCAGTTTTAAAATAGCCTGCATCCAAAATGGATTCAAATATTCCATTATTTTCGACTGTGCATGCAAAACGATTTTCAACCGCATACAAACTTCATTTCGACTGTATCCAAAATGTCTTTTGACTCCATCCATATAGAGTTAGTTACTCTCCAAATTCAATACAAAATGATTTTCAATTGCGTTCAAAAAATACTTTTCGATTGCATCTAGAATGTATTTCGACCGCAATTTCGTTGTACGCAGTCAGTCTACGCACTGAGGTATTCAGGTTTACTCCAATTTCCAAACCTGTGAGTATTTCATAGTGGTCTTGTAAAATCAACATTAAAAAAACTTTAACAAAATAATTGATCTCTTCAAAGATAATTTTTCGTAGAATTTTCTTTAAAAAAATTTAATATCACAATGTTTTTCTTACCAGGCCAAAAGAAAGCAGTTATGGGTGCCGTTGATAGAGAAAGCGGTTGCCAAACTTCACGGTTGTTACGAAGCTTTAGTGTCTGGTAGAGCTATTGAAGGTAACAGGTTTCTTTGATATGTCTTTTTTATTTTTTTATTTCAAACTCTTATAATTATACACATATTTAGTAAGGCCATCGAGTGTATAACCAGAAGTAGAGACGAAATAAGGACCATACATTCCTGGTAACTTATCAGTTATACATCACTTATAATTTCATCTCTCGTTTGCACTGAAATATAGACAGCGCTAACAACTGACCTGTGTGTACGTCTCCGTATATTCCAAAAATATTCTGTGTTTATTGTAATAAAGATAATATCTCTAACAATGGCGTGCTGCTCTATTCGGTGGTGTGGGGAAAAACAGCAAAACATCTAATTATAAAACAGACGGAATCACATTTTATCCGTAATTAAATATTAAAGAGGCAAGTTTGCAATTTTCGTCCATTCTAGCAAAGCTCAAGTTATTTTGGTCGTTTTGAAGTGAAGCAATTTGAAGCAACTACCCTCAATTGTTTCGAATTCGGACTGGCCAATTGGAGCGCATTTGTCATTGTAATGATTGGGCAGAATAGTTTTCAAACAAATTAAATGATGCTCTATTTCTGGTTATATACTCGATGAGTAAGGCTCACTTCTTAGTATAAGAATGTACCAATGACTCTAGAGGCCTGCTATATGCAATAAAAGACAGTGTAGTCAGATATTTAGTACCTATTTGAACACCAGATGTTGCGACGAGTACCTAAAAGCTATTTTCGTAACTAATTTGTTTTACATTGACAAGCTGCAATTTATCAAAGCTACTCTAATTTCTAGCGATAATAAACAAATCAACTAGATGGCGCTTTATGGATAGTGCCAATTAATCTTTTCATTTTCATTATTTTGTTTAGGATTAGCGGCATCTTAATTTTATAACATCAAGTGACGGGACGAACAAGTCGTGCACCTGATGGTAAGCTACACGCCTGTCCTTAACAGTTACAGTGGCACTCAGAGCTTTAAATTGCTAAGATCTGAGGGGCACTACCACTGCGCTCGTCACCCTGAGACAAGTTTACATGTCCCATGTGCCTGTAATTTCACCAGCACCCTTACCCTTCGAAACTGTAACACAGCAATGCTGCTATTACTGCTTGGTGGCAGAAATAGGTAAGGTGGCAGTACTTCCCTGGACGAACTCTTTGACAAGGAGCTCTACTTCTACTAAGCTCTACTGCATCTACCCATATTAGAAGGCGTTAATTTATAAATTAGTTTGTAACACACAATACCATCTGTTAATACACATATTTGTCTAAGTTCTGAAAATGATTTTAGCTTATGGTAAATTAAATATTACGATGAAAAAAAACTGACTTACAGATGTACAGGAAGGGAATGGTGCATCATGCGGGGAGGCTCCTTTCTTTCACACCACCTCATCACTCAATAGAATTCGATACAATAAAAAAATTGTAATAAATTTACTCATTAAGATAATAATAATAATAAGCATTTATAAAAAAATAAATAAAAATCATTTCTACAAAAACCATGCAGAATTTAAATTAAATTTAGAAAATGAAATTAGATAATTAAAGTGTCGAAAGTAAATATAAGATTTTAAATTTATTGGAAATCCCATCTCTGGACGTAGGTCTCCTCCATCCTGTGCCACTCGTCTCTGTCCGCAGCTAATCGCGTCCACGTTACTCTTTATTGAAATTTAATGGAAAGGATTAATTACAAGTTGGAAATGAATAGTAGAGTTAGATAAATATGACAGTAAAATGGTATTAATTTAACATGTCGTAAAAAGTATAAAAAAGGCAATAAAAATTAACGAGATCAGTTGCAAGGACCAGTACTTTGCATTTAAATTAACTCTTCCTTTACGAAAGTCGCGGAGCCGAGACGGACCTATTTCCGGTTCTTATGGACGGCCAATTAACTTCCGCAAATTAATAGAGAAAGAGTAATTAATAATATTGTAACTAACGCATTTTATCTTTTTTCCAGGTCTATGTACGCTAACGGGCGCCCCCTGCGAGTCGGTGTCTCTTCAAGCGGGTGGCGCCGGTGGGGGCACCGGTGTGGGGGTTCCTTTGGAGCAGCTCGACAGAGATTTGGTGTGGGCACAGCTGCTGTCTTCCCGACAGGCCTGCTTCCTTATGGGGGCTAGCTGCGGAGGGGGCAATATGAAGGTAAAATTTAATTTAATGTATTCCGCAAATGGAAAATAATTTTCGAAACTTTTTCAAAACTAAAGGACGTAACCTGTAATTTCGAAAACAGTGAATTATTTACATTACAACAGTCTCACAAACCATACAAATCCATTGAATGTTGTAAGAGTGCAGTATTTACTGAAATTCAAATCTGTGCTTTTTTTTGTAACATCAGGTGACGGGACGAACAAGTCGTAGACGAATAAGCTAAGTCCATAACAGTTGCAGTGCCACTCAGAACTTTAAATCGCAAAGATCTGAGAGGCACTGCTGCTGCGCCTGTCACCATGAGACATAAGTTGACAAGTCCCATGTGCCTGTAATTTCACCACGTTTGTCGGTTAACGGTGTTGGTTACTCATTAAGTCACTATTTTTTAATTAATTGATTGCTAAAATACGACAAGGACATAGATAAATTCGTGAGGTCCGCTGGTTAGTTCCGGGGCTTAGTTGGCATAGCGTCTGACACGGTTTGCTAGCAGACGTCGGCTCAAATTCGACCGGATCGAAGGATTTTTTTCTAAGTAGATCTTTCTATCAATAATTATAACAAACTAGTGGAGTATTTTCACATAAAAAACAATTGAATATCAATTCAATAGAAAATTTATTAATTGATAATTATAAGTATGTACTACTTGTAATGTGTAATTATTTATTAATCCCAATAAAAAAACTTCAAATGTCTATTTCACAGCTGACAACTCTTAGTGTATTTCACATAGGACGGGTACTGCGATATTTAAAATTGTTACGTTGCATGCATACTATTTTTAACTAATCTTTCAACCAGGTTATAAAAAGAAATAGTAAATTTGTTATAATATACCAAAAACAAAGAATATTTGTTGCAGTCGTAATTTTAAGTAAAAATGATAATATATTAAGAAGATAGAAAATTAAATGATTAAGATAAAAATAAATTACCCCAACTACTTCATGCGTAAAACGGAGTATTTATCCATAGTGATTGACACCGTAGAATCGATAAACCGAATCGGCAATTGTATATCTCTATAATATAATATTAATGCATTATATCTTTTGGTTTTGAGCTTTGTGTGATGTTTTTGGAGTAAATGTTCAAATTCCATTTTGTTGCTGTTGAATTCATGCTTCGTTGTACTTTTTTAATAACTAAAATAACATAATAATTGAATACTTTTTATTTTGTTTATAATTTGTTCTTAAATTATTGTCTCTATATCTATTCTTCGTCTCATTGCAAATTATCTCAATAACGTATTTTAAACGATTTTTTTTAAATTTGATTTTACATCACTACATCTCTAGAAACTTCAAATCTCAAACGTCACCGTGCCCATGCTATGTGAAATGAGCTATAGATAGGCTGATGTGAGAAATTTAAAAATACATAGGTACTGTACAGATATTTATGTTGGTTATGATATTTAGGCACGACTTGCCAAAATAGGATCCACACTCGTGGACATCTCATAGACCCTCATTTTTTTTTTCACTGCCATGTACCACTTTTAGATTGGAGTTTATCCCTAGCGGTCGATATGCGCTATTTAGGGAATCATCCCTATATAAGATGTCATTTTAGGCAAAATTATTCATTTACCCAGCAGTTTTAGTCACTGAAAATAAAAACGCTCGTTTGTATAATTGAAGATCACATTTGCTAACAGGTCGACGAAGAAGAATATCAACGACTCGGCCTCCGACCCCGTCATGCCTATTCCGTATTAGATGTCGTTGAAATCTCCGGGCCTACCCGTCTCTTACGCCTACGTAACCCTTGGGGCCACTACACATGGAGGGGGGCCTGGGGCCACGGCTGCCCACGGTGGACCGAAGAGGTAAAGAGAGCAGTCGCTGCACAGACCGGAACTTCCGACGCTGATAGAGATCAGGGCGTCTTTTGGATCAGTTTTGATGATGTTCTTAAGTGAGTATTGAAATGATGTATATATCACACACTTTATCGGGAACGGGAATTTTGTAAATGCCAACTAACTGCCTCCGTTACTTTTCTCGGGAGTTTGACACAGGGGTTCCCTAGTGCAGGGCTATAAGTGTGCGCGTTATTATTATTATTAAGTTCAAGTTCTGACCTTAGATCAGTCGGTGTACAGGGTTAATGACTCCCAACTACAAAGAATATCCCGTTCCCCTTCGCAGATACTTCGACTGCATAGACATCTGCAAGGTGCGCGTGGGCTGGCACGAGGTGCGGCTGGCCGGCATCCTGCCGCCGATGTCGTCGACGCGCCACCTCACCTGCCTGCTGCTCACGGCTACGCAGCCCACCGAGGTGGACTTCACACTCTTCCAGGAGGGCCAGAGGTGAGATATTCAATCCGAATGGTGTATCTTTACCTCAATAAGAACTAAATTGTTACATAAGTAGCAGTAGAGCTCCTTGTGACAGAGTTCGTCCAGTACTGCCACCTTCCCCATTTCTACCGTCAAGCAGTAATGTGACAATTACTCTTTTCCTCGCAACATTATTCAAGTATTGATCATGAGCTAAAATTATTTTCTGAACTTTGACTAAATGCGTGTCAATAGATGGCATTACACAATGCTACAAACTAATTTATAAATTAACGCTTCCTATTATTGGTAGATGACTCTAATCCTAAACAAATTAGCCAGTGCTATCTTTAAAAATCTGTGCAATAAGCGCCATCTAGTCGATTTGGTTGTTATCATTAAGAATTGGAGTATCTTTGATAAATTGCAGTTTGTCAAAATAAAACAAATTAAGAGTAATTTCACATAAAAAATAATTGAATCTCAATTCAATAAAAAAAAATCCAATGAATAGCGACATCTCTAGCCAGGGCTGGTAGCTGTAAAGATATCTAACTGGCTGACGAAATACTTAACATTTCTCATAGATGGCGCTACGGCGAAAAAGTCGTTAAACAAACCAAATACAAAGACACGACTTCAAACACAGAAAAATTCGTGACGTCCGCTTTTTCGTTCTGTGGCTTAGTTGGTATAGCGTCTGGCACGGTATGCTAGAAGACGTCGGTTCGAATCGAAGTATTTTTTCAGTGTTCGATTTTTGTATTAATAATTAAAACAAATATAGTTATTTGATACTCGTCGCGACATCTGGTGTACCAATAGGTACTAAATACCCGAATACGCTGTCTTGTATCGCGATTAGTAGGCCTCTTCGAGTTATTGGTCCATAAACTTCCTAAAGGCCATTATTTTATAGCACACAAAGGACGTCAATCTCTGCGTATAGTTAACCCACAGACTGCATATATAAAAAGGTTGGCAGAAGGATTTAAAGAGAGTGACTTTTACGTTTTCTTATGTTTTACTTTTTTTGTTATAAATACAATTGTTTGTTTTACAGGAATTCAGCAAAGAATCAGCGTTCACAACTTGATCTCTGCGTGGTTGTGTTCAGAACGAAATCGGGGCCGAGCGCACAGATCGGGAAGTTAGTCGCGCACAGTAAACGGCAGGTATGTAAAAAATCCGTTATTGGACAATTAAACATATTGATGTTGCTAGAGAACAACAGAAAATGCTTGACAGTGTGATGTGGTGAGCAATGATACTCCAAGTCCATATAAAGTAAATGCACATGTATTTTAAATCTTCACAAATAAATAAATTGACATTAAATGTGGGCCCAGCCCCCAATGACCAGCCCCGTATCTTTTTACATACGTTTTGATTATACCCTCCCTACCGACCCTTAGGGTATACGAAGACACTATAACCTGTGCAAACGCATGGATCTTCTCAGTCTGGTCCTGCCCCCAGGTCAGTCCGTTTGCATAGACTTCATCCCTTTCTCAAAAGGCTAGTGCTTTGGGTGAGCTGCCCCGGGTGCACGTACAGCACCTTCCTATTTTCCAGATAGGTACCGGAGCTGTAGGAACGTTCATATCCTGTTGCGCATTGCGCAACTAACGTTGGTACCGCAAAGCCCTTGACTTCAAAGCCCACTACCAAGTCTCCTCTTTGGTGGCGGAGCTCTCCAGTTCCCAGAAACCTACGCGACTGGAGGGACCGGAGAATGATCTAGCAAGAATCTAGGTCTAACCTAATCTAGCTAGGAAAAATCTAGCTCATCCTCTACTAGCTCTCCGGGCTAGTGCCAGAGATGTCGGTCACAGTGTTCTGTGACAATGTTCGGACTTAGTTTCCAACTTAAAGGACAACTCATGTGTCCCATTGTCCCGCTACTAAGACGCGCTAGTTGACCGCGGGATGAACAACCCCGGCGAGTCCAACCCAAGTTCGGATTCACTAGAGTCGCTCGTGAAGGTGCATCACAGGCTTGGCCCTGGTCTTACCGGGGTGTCTGTCGTATGGTGAATGTTAGCTAAGTGCCCTCTCTTCCGGTCGCCAAGCAACATTACACTGCGCCGGCGATGACTGCCCATGACACCTGATCGAAAAGCCAAGCGTGAATAATTTAGTTTAATGATTTCCGTACGGACGAAGCGCTTTGCTTTCTTCTTCCTAATGCATACGGCAAAGGAATGGTATACACTTCTATATGTGTTGACTTTTTTTTTGTTAAATATATTATTATTATTTCTTCCAGGTTCGAGGTTTCGTAGGCTGCCACAAAATGCTAGAAAAAGGTTTTTACCTCGTGGTTTGTCTAGCGTTCAACCACTGGCACACGGGGTTGGAACTAGCGGACAGTTCGGCGTGGCCCCGACACGTATTGGCCGCGCATTCGTCGAAACCATTGGTCGTGGAGCGACCGGCGCTACATCCGCATATATTGGCCGACGCTATTATCGGTCTGACACTTGCAAGGGGGCAAAGGCATGAGGGTAGACAGGGAATGACTGCGTATTATCTTACTAAGGTTAGTTTTCTTCTGTTTAGAAACCTTGTTATTACAAGTTGATTTGTTTCTTACGGTATTTTGTTTGCTACAAAATAATTTAAAAATTTAATTTATTTGTAATAGATTGATGACTTCGCTGGTCGAATGGCTTGCACACAATGGTTTCATGGTATCGTCATCTGAGTGAGAATGGCATTCAGAAGTACCGGGTTCGATCCCCGGCCGGGTCAGTGTAGGAAAATTAACTTTTCTATTTAGTATAGTATCGTTGTCGCCGATTTCCATAACACAAGTCCTTTAGTTACTTTTGGGATCAGAGCAACGTATGTAATGTTGTTTAATATTTATTATTATTCTTTCGCACCGCTCATGGAAGGATGGCATAAGTGGAGTTACATGAAACATGTTTATTGCTCCATTAGATACAGAAAAATATGACCCACATCCTCTCCAATTCTTGTAACTCAATGTACAATATTAGTCGCAAGAGTTACAAGAATTGAAGAATTTTTTGACGTAACTTTTCTAATGCCATTTTTCCATTAGGGGTATGATTTTAGGGGTTTGTTTATTGCACTACTTTGTTTATTACTAACCAAGTATCTTTGGTTTAGTCAACTTAAAAAATAGGCCCTAGGTTTTTAGATATGTCTGTTGCATAATTTAGACAATTTGTTATAAACGTCAGTTTCGAAACAATCTGAAAACCGTGCAATTTACTTTGAAAATTAAAATTATATACCGCTATGTTGATTTTGGCGTAATTTGATCTTTTAGATCACTGATGTCATTCATTCACAGCCTTTTCTCGGCGGTGCCATTGGCTGAGTGGATCCTTTTACCACGCCACAGCCGCACACGTGACATTTCCTTTAATTGTGTAGACTATTTGATTTTTGCATTTTTGTTATTACCAATGGTTGGAAAAAGGTGTTCCACATACATCGGTATAAATATAGCTATCCTACTTTGACTTTCTATGTGAGTACTTTTGTTCTACGATGCATTAAAACCATTTCCGGAAATTCGGAATTCGAAAATAGTAATTAATAAAAATTTGGTTGTTTTAACAACCTTGTGTCCTGGAACATCTTTTTCCTACCTACAATTATTATGATTTTATTAATTTTTTTTTTTGTTCTTCATGTGCCATCTTTTAATGAAGGCGATCATAATGGCAATCTGAACCTTGGACACAGCAGCTCTGAATAATGATCGTGTTCGTGGTGCTCCTATTGAACCAATGGCGCAAATTTCTGAGCCAGGATATTCTCCTTCTTCCTACACCTCCTTTTTCCTTGTATTTTGCCTTGGATTGTTATAATTTTTCGTATTTTTTGTTATCTTTTGTATATCTTTCTTACTGTGTATTTTTATGTTGCGGTTTTGTAATAAATGGTTTCTGTTCTATATGTTGAATTATGAAACGAAGACATATATACCAAATTATTCGTAATTACTACGTTACAGGGCTGGGCGGGTCTGGTGGTCATGGTGGAGAACCGCCACACGGACAAGTGGATCCACGTGAAATGCGACTGCCAGGAGAGCTACAACGTCGTCTCCACGCGCGGCGAGCTTAAAACCATCGATTCCGTACCACCGCTCCACAGGTAAGACTGGTGAAATTACAGACACATGGGACTTCTTTACTTACGTTTCATGGTGACGGGAGCAACAACCGTGCCCTTTAGATCTTTGCGATTTAAAACTCTTAGTGGCACTGCAACTGTTATAGACAGGCGTGTCGTTTAACATCAGGCTTACGATTTCTTCGTCCCGTCACTTGCTATTATAAAAAAAAAGAAAAAAGATGCTACTGGTTAACTCATTAATACGTATGGCGTTCAATGTAATAATTCACGTTGGTTGGTTGCTTCTATAAAACTGTGAATATTTATATTGTACAGTAGACTACTGGACGTGCTTATTTGATACATACGAAATCACGGTTAGTTTGTAATAAATTAAAAAAACGTTTGTAATTCCAGACAAGTGATAATAGTGCTGACCCAGCTGGAGGGCAGCGGTGGCTTCTCCATCGCGCATCGGCTGACGCACCGGCTGGCGGCCGGTGCCCGGCTGCAGGATTGGGCACCCAGCAGCGACGAGGAACCCCGCCACCGCCCACCGCTGGCCCGCCGCCTCTACGGCTTGCACGCACCCCGCCTCATCACTTAAGCCTATGTCGCACTTTGCTCTACATTCTTATTTCTTAAACAGAGTCCATTTTGACGCCTATCCAATTTCCCAGGACAACGATCGCGATCCGGTCAGTTTAAAGTTTACTATAAAGGCTAACTTTCAACTTAAAACCGTTCATTAAAAGAAACTACTTTTGCTCTTCAATTTTCAAATTACAAACATGTAACAGAATATTCATGAATTTCGATACCTTCAATGAACACTACTGCAACTTTATATTTTCGTTATTTTCTGTTGTTTTTATAAACAGTCATATTTCTTTACTAATATTATGCTCCCCGAATTTTGTAAAAAACAAATTTTACAAAATTTGTAAATGAAAACAGAACATGTCCAAATATTTAGTTGTGTAGTGTTCATTATGGAGATATCGATTTTACCCATAGTAAAACGCTTGAAACTATTTTTTCGGATGTAAATCGAGTATATATTTGTTTCTCCCGTTGTAAAGTCCCGAAACGTTGGTTTGTATGAATAAACAAATGCACGCAAATGAAATCCGAAAAAATACTGTCTTTTCCTGTGGTTAAGACCTAAGAACTCAAAAATATTTTGTTTTAACTACAGGTAATGTCACTAGGTTGAAGGTTAATTAAAACAACCAGATAATTTAAACCATATACGAACTCTAGTTCATGTAAACGTAAAGCCTGAAAAATTAAATATCAACTCTACCAACGTTTATTACGGATTTTAAAAGAACTTCTTTCTTTACAACTAGCCTATTATTTTAGTAATTTGTCTGTATAACCCCTATAACGGATTGAAATGTCAAATTCTATATATACATTATCAAAAATTTTGAAAAGACTTCAAAAATTGTTATGGCTTATTTAGATTTTGAATTTACGCCAAGTATACAAAACGCTAACCTCGGTCAGTGCTTTAGGATTTGTATGTTTAGTGGTGGACACCTTGGGCCCTTCAAGGCCAGTTCGTCTTAAAGACTCCGGTGACCAGACCGTTGGCAGCTACTTCTACCAAAAAGTAAGCTTAGCTGTCCAAAGGGAAAATATTGCTTCCGGTAATTTTTAATGAAATTTTGTCCCTGTAGATATTTTTTCTTCTATATTATTTTTGGTATATTGAGTTGTCAGAGGCAAAACTCAATAAGTGTGCTAATTTTCCTCATCATTATTATTATTGTGGAATCCAATATTCAATTTTATGAGTAACACAGAAACGATTTAGTTACAAACCTCGCTTTTTGATACGAAGTGACAGGTCAAACGAGTCGTGCGCCTGGTGGTAAGCGACACGCCTATCCGTAGCAGTTGCAGTACTACTCAGAACTTTAAATCGCAAAGGCGTGAGGGGACTGCACTCGTCACCATGAGACATAAGTTGCCTAGTCCCAAGTGCCTGTAATTTCACCAGCACCCTTACCCATCAAAACTGGAACGCAGTACTGCTCATATTACTGCTTGGCAGCAGAAATATGCAAGGTGACAGTACTTCCCTGGACGAACTCTTTCACAAGGAGCTCCACTGCTACAGACCATAATCGAGATAACAATCCGCGATGTTGGTACAAGATTACATAATTATTGCATTTGACAAAGGTTATTTCAGTATAACACTAGAATACTTTGATGAACACCTTAATTTTTTCAAATTATGCTACAACCTGTAGGTACAACTAAAATGGTAATGTGGCGACTAACGCGACGACCAGGCGGGAGTTGACCTACGTCTTCGGACCCCTCGATTTTATTACATTTATGTTCTTCCCTTCATAAATTTGCAAGTTAGTCAAGTTTTAAAACTTTGTGATATTTTTAATATTACGAAGACATCACGTTTTCGTGCCTTCTTGTAAGTCCTTTTTACATTTGTCGTTACTTCAACTACTGTAAATAACCAGTACACGTTGAGCTCGTGACCGGTAACCGCGCCATCTAGCGAATGGCCTATAAGAAACTTTAATTAAACGTTAAGGAAGTTTATATAAAATTGCCTATAGATAAACGTCTCATATTTAACATTATTGAGTTAGTGCGATTGCCGTTGGAATGCAGTCTGACCGCAGTATTGTATATAATGAAAACTTGAGCCTAGAAAAGTTCGGGTAGAGATGCAATTCGCAAAAACTTAAAAAAGCACAAATTTATTTTGATGTGATATATTTATTTTTAACCGACTTCCAAAAAAAGAGGTTCTCAATTCGACTGTATGTTTTTTTATGCATGTTACGCGATAACTCCGGTATTTGTGAACAACCGAGATGATTGAAAATTAGCAGGCTTGAAGCCTTGGTATCGTCAAATTGATAAAATATTCATTCGAAAGGCAGACAAGAAACTCTAGGGTTTGCTTTTTGTAAGATGATATTTGTTCGCATTTATCATTTACAATATTTATTTTAAAATATCTCACACTTCTAGTGTTCTAATAGAATTTTACTCCATAATCTTTTGATTTTCATAAATGACCTTGGCTTACATTACCGTGGAAACAGCATAATCATCTTAACGTCAATGGTGTAATGTATAAACTACGTACATCAAAAGTATCTAGGGATCAAGGTATGTTTTTTAAATATTTAATTACCCTATTAAAATTAACTAAAAATATCTATATACATTTATTAAATTATTTTATTTATTATTTATACCAGATATGTTAAGAACTCAATTTCGAACTAAAAATATTGATTACGTTAGTACGATTAGGACAGCATTTGCGACTGAGATAACCCTAAATTCAGCGATCGATTGAAGCCGTGGTTCAATCGATGCCGACATCATGAAAAGTAAATATGAATTGAGACTATTTACTAGTCTGTATTTTTTGAACATGGAGTAAAAGTTGCCAGTTTTCGTAAATTTTTAACTAGTCATGTAGTTGTTGTCGACAGTTTTATCGATAGATTGTGAAAGTAGGTAAAATTTTGCCAATTACAAATTCTGAATGTTATGACGTTCTAATGAATATTAATTACGTCATTGTATTCTTTATTCTTATTTCGACCGTTGGCCTGGTTGGTTGGTTGGTTAATATCAAAATCAATTTTGGTCATACACATTTTAATAACGACATACTTCTAAATTTGGTATATGTATGAATGAAATTTTCAAATGTCATTTTGAATTCATTGAATTAATCCTCATGACATTTTCATTTTGTGCCATGAACATCATCTTGAATGAACATCATATTATATATAATGAATATCATTTTACTCCATGTTCAAAAAAGACAGACTATATAAACAGCTCAATAGTTACATATATAATTAATATAATAGCTACAGTTTATTATTCATATAGCTGCTACTGCTCCATCTCAAGTTTGCCCTCCGTATAAGTCGCCACTACTGGACACGGATATATGAAAAGGGTTTCTAAATGAACAAACAAATCGACTCGTCCGTAGAACAAAGATCTGTGTGCAAGACTGCTTATTCTCAGAACATTGTACATTTCGTTCGTTGTTCCTCGCTATATATATTAGATCGACCCGTGTTCGATTTTATTTGTCAGAAACGAAATAAGATATAAAAATTCTCAAAACACCTATAGATAGGTCTTAGTTTGACTAATTGATAATGCATTTATCATATTTTCGTTGTACACTCACATCGGACTCTGTTCTTCGGATGAATCGAAGTGTCTACACTTTTTTGTACACCACGTCGCGCGCTTAAATTATACAAACTGTCATTTTGTGATATTGTTAAATAATTACTTGTGCTAGCGACATAAGGTTCAAATTGCAATGGGAAATTTGGGAAGTCTGTATACATCTATTTGTACCCTATCCGTGGTACAGTAAGTATATAAAATTAGACAGTCGACATGGCGCTGGCTTCACTCGTGATAAATGGTCGGAAAAAGGTGTTCCACATATATAGATACATGAATAGATATAGCTACAAGGAGCTACATAGACTTGTTAAATCCATCAAATATTAATTAATTACTTTTTTCGAATTCCGGATTTCCTGAAATGGTTTAACTGCATCGTAGGACAAAACTACTGACTTAGGTAGTGCATGCACTCAGCAGGCGCTCACACGCACTCGGATTGGATAATGGTATTCATAAAGATTATTGCGACTTTAATTTCCTAAGTAAATTATATTGAAAATTCGAAACGTAATAAAAAGATTTTTCAACGAAAGAAACTCATCTCTTTATTCTGTTTAGATGATTATAATAGCCGTACATGGCATAATTCACGACCATCATAATAAAAGTAAGGTACGTTTGTAATAAATAAATTTAAATAGTTTAAACATCAACGTGTTGTCCTTAGCGAATGGTTCGATGAAGGCCTTGTTGCCGTTCCGTCAATGTGACTGTCAACATGCGGGGCACGGTGCGGTATCTAAAGCTGGGGGGGGCGGAGACCATTCTCGTTATTTTGTTATTCTCTGCTTTGGTAAAAGGTCACACATCTACTGCTTTTTTACATGGCACCATTAGAATTACTTTAAAATCCAACTTTGACTTCCTAGATCAATAATTTTGTCCTACGCTGCAGTAAAACCGTCTCCGGAAAGTGCGGAATTCGAAAAAAATAGTTAATTAATATTTGGTGCTTTTAACAACTGTATGTCGCTCCTCGTAGCTATACATGAGTCTATATGTGGAACACCTTATTCCGATCATTGCTCATGATGATTCAAATTGAACTTTATGCCTTTTATGATAAGAGCGGTCCGTTGTACAACGTGTAAAGCTGAGTATGATGTTGACTATACTTATAGTTTCTAAGCGTGTTTGATGCACAAAATATCACTACATTCAAATGTGTAGAGACATCGCGCTTTATTACGCGCAGCGCAGCAGAGGCTTATATAGTTGCCATATGTTAGAAAGAAACAAATATAGTTCAGGAAACTATAGTAGATTATAAGTGTGCCAGATTCGAAACTGGTTTTAACAGGATAGGTAGCTCTTTGTTCAATGATAACTCCAAGGGTAATATTAAAAACACATCAAAACTAATATTGAAAAGACCGATTCCCAATTTGTTTCAACCAGGAATCGAATCCTGGATCGTGTAACAACATCTCAGCTGAACTGAGGAAACCTCGCATGGCACACAAATTATTAAATACTTATTTGTATCAAAATATACAATCGCTATTTTTTCAACTATCAAAATACTCATAGTCGTATGTACACTTCAGGCCAAATAAAAGGGCACAACACTTGTTTATTTATTATTTAAACTATTTTACTCTTCGTGCAATATCGTGCAGTTTTATTTGGCCTGTACATCGTTGGAAAAAGCACCCTGTGTTGTTTTTTGACGCAAATTATAAATAAGTCACATTACGCGTATATCATGTGTAGAATGTAAATTTAAGTCATACTGTAATGTAAAGTTAAAAATGCAATCGTTTTTAATTCATTTACAATGTATTTAGCGACGTTGTACGTAGGTATTAATGTAAGGTGAATATTTAAAAAATAACTAAGCTAATTAACATCAGACATAATTAAGAGCTAGTGTCTTATATATTCTTGTGTAAATCTCGTGAACTAGTGTAAACTAAATTTGATTTTTTTTACACGACGTTGACTTAATCGCTTTAAAAACAGTTACTTAAACAATAGATAATCACGTTCTGTAGATGACATTTTGACCAAATTAATTTTTGTTTAGGAATAAACTGCGATGCTCCAAAAAGTCAATGTTTGAAACTAATCGTGTCTGGTGGTAAGGGACACGCCTACCGATAACAGTTGCACTGCCATTCGAAGTTTTAAACCACAGAGAGCGCATTGTCACTGCGTCCGTCATCCTGAGACAAAATTAACGAGTCCCATGTGCCTGTAATTTCACCAGCAACCTTATCCTTCAAAAGATATGGTGGATATAGGATAAACATTATAAACAGCGTGTAGACAAAGCTTTCAACTGACTACATTAAATTGAAATGAGGTGATCTGATTTTCCTGCATCCAAGTGTATAGGAACTGTACTACCATATGAAATTATTTTAAACTTTGTGAATATGCAACGTCGGGTGCTGGTAAGCAATATCGCATGCTATTGTACAACGTCGAGTGCTGTTGAGCAATATCGCGTGCTGTTGTGCAACGTCGCGAGCTGTTGTGCAACGTCGCGAGCTGTTGTGCAACGTCGCGAGCTGTTGTGCAACGTTGGGAGCTGTTGTGCAACGTCACGTGCTGTTGTCCAATATCGCGTGCTGTTGTCCAATATCGCGTGCTATTGTACAACTTCAACGGTGGTAAATGAGATAATAATCGGTATAACTTGATCGGGTATCTGTGTTCAAACATTGACTGTTTAGACATGCAATAATAAAATATACGCAACAATATTCAAAATGTGTTCAAATACTAGAAAGATTGGTTTATAACTCTATATAGATATAAGTCGATTCGAATTTGTTAAATTTGGGAATCATTCGAGTATTTGAACTGTTCCTGTGTTTTTTGTTGGCATCGCGACGCGTAGTCTGTTATATGTTACTTTGTAAATGCAATGCAAATATAACCGTAATACAAAAATAAAGTACATATGGTCGGAGTATACAATCGGAGTCATTTTACAAAACTGACACTGGAATTTGATTGGCTAAAATAATTAACAAAGCCTAAACAGGCATCATATCACTCGTTGCAAGTAATCAACAGTTGTATTTCCTAGAAAATGGAGAACTATCACAATGACTCCTGGATTCTTTATTCGTAGCTCTATATTTCGTAAAATAATACCATTTAGCTGGATATTCACTAAGTAACATTCGTTGCGTGGCATGCGAATAATGCGTGTTATTGTTCAACGTCCGGTGCTGTTGAGTAACATCCCGTGGTAGTAATCAACATCTGGTGCTGTTAAGCAACATCGCGTGCTGTTGTGCAACTTCGCGAGCTGTTGTGCAACGTCGCTTGTTGTTGTGCAAAGTCGCGAACTGTAGTATCATGACTGGCAACAATTTTTGCTTAGAAATATTTATATGTTCGGCGTCGGAGATTAGATAAATATTTTTTTCTCAAAATAGTAACGGCTATGCTAGGTTTAAAATTAGGTGCCTAAACAGAGAAGGAACACGAAAAAATCCCTTTTGATTCTTTGAACAATCGCTGATTTTAAAAATGTAAATAAATCACCTTCATAGTTTAGATATACATGTAGTGGCGTAAAATTTTTTGAACGTTTTTTATTTTTAAGTTAGGGTCGGGCTACACGGTCGAGATTCACCGCTAGTAAACTTATACAAACCGTGCATGTTTTTATTTGCCTATCTTGAAATTAATTTAAAAATACTTTTGTGCTGACCGTACCTTTTTTACCGTTAGTTTGTTATGCACACAAACGCGCTTGCGCAAGTTTACGATGACCCTCAACCGTGGAGTCGGGCCTTTATAGACTGATTTCAACAGTGGCGCTTCAGCAGAGACCAACATTTCGAATCCTGTACTAAACTAAACACTAAAATATTTGTCTGTTAGTTAAAAGTAGCAGATGTAATTTAACGGGCATGTAAATACACGTAAAAAGCATCCCAGTAACTGGCGGACGCAATTAGTATGGGATTTGAGAGCAAGTGGTTGCATAATGTTCCAGTGTTATGTACTAGTAAACCGAAACAATTTATCTTCGTGATATCTCCTCGTTTAGCTCGGATGTATAACTTACAACTTAGGCTGGTTTTAGAGCACTGCGGATTTATCTGCGGACCGTCCGTGCGGAGCACCGAAGCGGTAACACGTGGGGCGATAAAACGTCGTTTTATTGTGACGCGGATTGCTCCGTACGGAACATGCTCCGCGTGAACTCCGCACAAGTCACCCGTGCGTTAATTGTAGGCGACTGGCTTCCGTGAATATCCTCACTAAATACTCGATTCAGAGCACTATGAATTCTACGCATGGGGATGGCCCGAAGGCGGACAGTCCGTACGGACCTTACGCACAGCTGTGAAACCAGCCTTGGACGGGAATTTACGTAGTTTGATTAGAGATTTCAAGCTCTGTGTTGTGATGCAAAAGATTAATTTTCGTCAAAGTTATGTCTGTTAATGCTATAAGAGACGGGGCATTATGTTTTACTTGTGCATCTCATTGTTTTGGTCGATACTAAGCGCCATTTTGAAACTAGCCTCCAAAAAAATTGGGTATTTTTTGCCATGACATGAAAAAGACATTTCGAATTTATATATATTTATTTAAGCGAAACAAGCTTTCATTCCGGTAATACTCATTTAATTAGGTTTCAATTTTTTATTAAGGTATAATTTAACAAAATATATTTTTAATATTAATTTTTGAATTGACAATGTTAAATGTGGTGTGATGTTGATTCTTGCCATTAAGTTTTGCTTTACAACGATAATTTATTGTTAGAATAGTAATTTTAATTGTTTCATTGGCCTACAAACGAAACACAAGTGTGCAATATGTCACTTCAATATATGTTTTTTTTTAAATATAATACAAACACTATACGGCACAATTGAAAAAAAAAAAAAAAACTAGGGAACTAACTTTTACCTCCCACGTGTAACTTGACTCAAGCAAGCTGATACAAAGTTAGCACTAAAGGAATTTGAATAACTTGCTTCCGTGTATATTGTAATATAATATAATGGTCAATAAAATCAATATTACAATCAAAAAAGCGACATCTCAAGTCAACCTTTGGTAGCAAAAGAGAGAAAGAAAAACTTTCGTATATTTCTAACAGGTGGCGCTAAAACCAAAAAGGATCTGTAACGAACTCGTAGAAATTTGTAAGGTCTGCCGTCTCGACGTTCTTTTTTTGAAACTCGTTATAATTCTACAATGAAATTTTTCAGTTCTGTTTCGAGTACCAAATAGATTTTGGTTCAGAGCGAAAAAGAGCGCCTTGTCATATGGTTAATGAAATTGTAATTGGACAGATTAAAGTCGAAGAGTAGAAAAAAAACATTTAAGCATGCCACTCGAATCGCGAAAAAATCTCAGCTGTTTCATACAATTTTTTTTAATATTAACTCGACCAATATGTATGGAAAGAAACGGCTGATTTTCTTTCAATAAAAATTACATAACAATCTGTTCAAAGTTTTTTAGTGCTTGCTGAGAAGCTCTGCTTAGGTAGTTGCTCAGAAAAGATGCCACCGTTGAACAGTTATTTGAAAATGTTCAAGTTTCGGTTAGTTATTTAAAAATACTACTTGTTAGGACAGCTTAAAGAGAATACCTTAATAATCAGTAGTACTTTAGAAAGCATAATAATTAGATATTTTTATATATTATTTGGTGCGACACGTTATTTTTATATACTTTTTTATTGAATGTAATCGTTAGGGTATTTATTTTCATTAGTTTAATTAGTAATAATCGTAATGTCCGTTATTTGTATTACAGTCCTTTTTTAAATAGGAAGTATTGCATTTAGAACACCAAAATGTGCTTTTGTTGAGTCAGTAATTCTTCTTAGGTACCTAATAACAATTTAATGAATGAAGAATATTTTAATTTATATTTAGGATACGAAAATCTACTTTTGTTGAGTCGGTAATTCTTCTCAATAACAATATTAATGAATGACATTTTTATTTATTTTAAAATACGGAAATATATTTTGTTGACAATATTTCATCTTGATTACGTTTTAATTAACGAATTAAATATCAGTTTTTTTTATTTTTCAATTTATTTTCAAAAAACCAAAATGTACTTTTGTTGTGTTAGTATTTCTTATTAATTATAATTTAATAAAATATTCATTTTTTTTTACAATTAAAAAGCAACCGTGTCGCACTAAAGCTGTATTAAATATTTTTTTATTCCAATCTTTATCAAACTTTGATATCGTAGCACATTGTAATTACAATGATTTACAAAAATGAATATGTAACGTAATGATTTTTGTAATATTTGTATATTTTCTTTAGACTAGATAAATAAGAATTTTTGCTCTGTTTCGTGCCATAACGTACAAGACTTCAACTCTGTTCCTTTTTCCGTGCACAAAAAAAAAAAAATTGACACAAATTTTGATTTCAATTTTTAAAATAATTTATGTTATTAATTATTGGCCGCTAAGATGTATTTTGAATGCGAGTGGCGGAAGTGAAAGAGGGCCAGGAGCGTAGCGGGTAGAGGTCTTATAGTCACTGACTAGCCCAGTGAAAGACAGGCGAGATAGCATGTATGTTGTTCCAAGACGTACTGGAAATTATTTTACAATTTTTTAAGTATGCTTATTTATTTATTTATTTTTTGCAAATAATGTTAGCAATATTAATAGTAATAATAGAAATCTTATCCACCTAGCCCGGAAATAGAAAGGGCGATATTAGTAGAGAAAGTTCTGGGAAGACCTAGAACACCCAGCCTAGAACTTACTGAGCTCAAGGTCTCCTTATGCTAGAGTGCTAATCTCTGGGAACCAGCTTAACATTTTCGTCTTAACTTTATATTTTAAGAGGTTTTGTAGCAAAATTTATAAACAGTTTGGCAAAATTATTAGTAGTGGAAACTGACAACCTTTATTTTTTTTTCTTTTATTCAAATATAAGTGTGATTTGACCTCCATCTCACCTGATGGAAAGTGACGATATCAGTTTGCTCAATTGCCGCATGATTAATCGCAACTGATCGCGTGATTAGATTTTCTAACTGAAAAAAAAAAATAAAATAATTTTTTAATTGTTTCTCAACGGACCACAATTTTTTAATACGGTTTCAGTTTCTTGCTTTCAATTAATTTACAAAAAAGACAAATTTTAATAAACAATTTAAGTTATATTTAAGTCAGTTATATTTTGTTAAATCATAAAAAAAAATACACCTCTTAATAACGATCGTGCGAGCAGAGATTACTTACCCAATGTTTATTGTGCCATGAATGGAAAAATTTCCGTTGTTTTGTAACTTACTGAATTAAAAGCGTAATCCAATGCACTCTCTGAACAAGTTATGTTAATGGCGTCAATTTTATTTTTTCGCTGCCATATTTTCTTGCCATTTTGTGTATTAGTCAAGTATTGAAAAACGATAAAAAACATGTTTTTTAACCAATTTCAAAAAAGGAGGAGGTTCTCAATTCTACTGTTTTTTTTTGTGAAACTATTTTGTTGGAAAGGGTACCTCTCAGTATTGGCCCCATTCAAATTTGAAGGAAATTTCACTTTCTAGTTAGGGGATGAATCCTGTTTATTGGATTTCAGCCACTTTCCGTTAACCGATTTCAGTAAAACTTGGTAAATAGATGTAATTCCACAAACTACTTAGGTCAGTTTTTTTTAATTACAAAAAAGTTCTAATTGTATGCTGATAAACAATAACGTGTCAACCAACATGGTCATAGTTTTGCGAAAGTGGCACATAAAGATTTTTTCGTTGTTTTTGATGGTTTGTTCTAAAATTTACTTGTGAAATGAAAACTTTTTCGAACACACTATCAAAAACAAGGCTGGCAAGGATCATGTTGGTTCACATATAATTGTTTGTCAGCATCCAATTATTTTTAATGAAAACGAGTAAAGGAACAGAGTGCACAGACTTAAAATAAATCTTTAAATATAGTTAAAACGTGTCTAGGTACCAGTGTTTTGTAGCAATGACGCTTATTTTGTTATGTATTAGACAATATGTGAATGCATGTTCTATTTAAAATAAAGATAAGAAAATAAAATTATTTAAATTTGATCCGCTGCGTTTTCAATTCATTACGACGATACCTACAGGAGGATACAGGCACATATATACTACACTAGTACTGTATGCTGATTTTGGTTCTATTCAGAATCGTACCGATCGGGTAGTCTCGAAATCAGATGGGTTTCCGAGCGAGAAGATGATAGTAGGGATATATAACTGCCTCCGTGGCCGAACGGTTACCATGCCGGGCTGCCACGCAGAGGTCCCAGGTTCGATTCCCGGGCCGGGAGAAATGTTTGTATGGCTTACATTTATTTATCTCGTGAGTTTGGGTGTAATTTGTGGTTGTCTATGTGTGTGTCCATGGCACCCGCGACACAGGGTTTCCCTAGTGCGGGGCTATGTTGAGTGTGTGCGTTATTTAAAAAAAAAATATATTTTTCTAATTTCTGGGTTAAATCAACTATTGTTTCGATTTGAAATGTCAAAAGTTTCCAAACGGCCAGTTGTGAATCTCAATTATGCGCCTCGACTCTGAAAAGACACAGTTTCCGATCGGGAAAGGCAATGAAAATCAAGCTTCAGGACACCCTATGTCATACAAAGATATATATCATATATTCGAAAAGGCCAACAGTGCTAGCCGCACGGGGCGCGACATGTGCGAGAGCGACTAGAGCGGTACTGCTTCTCGCGCAAGTCGCGGCCAGTTGTGCTAGCCCTACAGATGGCAGCAATTATATTTTTGTCAAGGTTATTGCTCTTGTTTAGGCGTTGATTTATTAGTAAATAAGTTAAAATGTACAGGTAAGGTGCAATAAAAGCTTAAATATTAGAGACTAGAACTAAAATGAAATAATGTGAATAAAATTGGATCCCCGCGCCAAAGTGCCCAAGATGCTGGCAGTGTTCACCTTAGTATAGCTATGCTAATGCGTTGGGCAAGATAGCTGCCGGCTCTTGGGTTTTCCGACGTTGATTATATATACAATAACAATAAAATCGCAAGAAACCTAAGTGCGTACTTTTAATATTTTAAAGTAAAAGTCCCAGCTAAGCGTTCCCTAGATTCGAGAATAAATTAGAACAAGAATTATTCTAAGAAACGCCATCTATGTAATGTATTGCAAACTAACAAATAGAAATGTACTGTTGAAAATTATTAGTATTATTATAAGGACGGTTTACTGTTGAAAATTGTTTTAATTGTAAATGAAATTCAATTGAACATTCCTAAAATGTTGTTTAAATAGTTTTGCATATCTTTTTTATATCTTATAATTCTTATTTAGTATGACGTACCTCAAGGTGTCGAGATTAAATCATTTATATTTTAAGTGCCGCCATCTACAATTTTAAATACGTACTAAAGTTGTTAATATGTATGAATTCATGGAACAATAACTGGAGGTGTGAGGACTGCTAATCTACGTGAACTCTGAAAAAGGTAAAAATGACGCCTTCCATCTAGATGGCGCCAGTAGTTTATATTATGTAAATGATCGTGGATATCAATTAATTTCTCTTTAATATGAAATATAACAACTTGGTATTTTTCCTTGTAATATAATTCAAGTATGGGCTAAATTATTTGCTACACTTTGATAAATAAATATGCGTGTCAATAGATGGCGTTGTATGTGCATACTCACATTACTGCTGGGCGGCAGAAATAGTTAAGGCTGTACGCTGTACTTCCCTGGACGAATTCTTTCACAAGGAGCTACTAAAAAATTAAGTTAATTTTCCCATCCTACCAACGCATAAAATTATTTATTTATTACACATTCGCTACTGCGGGTGGCGAAATCCGAGTGAGTATCCGGTTTTTCTACTGTTCAAACCTAAGCAGAATACCGCTATAAGTAGCATACAAGCATTCTTCAAACGATTATGGATTTCCTTAGGTGCACAGGCTTCTTTTGCCACAAACTCAATGACTGCTCTTTGTTTAGCTTCAAACCCATAGATCTATTTAATGAAACTGAAAATTACACGAGTATATAAATAGAGTTAGGGTGAATTTATTCGATAAGAATTTCATCGCGCTGACCCCGCACGGTCGCCGAGCGGCGTCCGCATTACCGCAGCGACCGCGTGCTTCTAACTGTCATGGCAAAATACGCTCTATTTGTTTAGCTGTGTTCCGGTTTTGAAGTGTAATGGTGCTGGTGAAATTATAGGCACATGGGACTTGTCAACTTATGTCTCAGGATTATGGGCGCAATGGTAGTGGCCCTTAGATCTTTGCAATTGAAAGCTCCGAGTGGCACTGTAACTGTTATGGACAGGCGTGTAGTTTACCATCAGGCGCACGACTTGTCCGTCCCGTTACTTGATGTTATAAAAAAAAAAATTTACGTTTTTACTTAAATGAGCGTCCCGGACACGCGGGCGAGACTGGCTTGAATTTGGCTTACGCGGCGGTTGTATTATTCAAAGGAATTTAAATGTTTTTGCCTAGTAAATATATTGGTAGATTCGCCATTAATGTACACAAAGGCGTGGTAACTGGGCGATAACCGCGGGGCGGCCGCGCGAAAACTTTCGCCACGTGTAACTGGGCGCTAAGGCCTCTAAGATGTCATGCATTGATTCTTTAGTAGCTTTGAGAGAAAATAAAAGCTAGAGCATAGTTTCCCAAAGCGGTCCTTACCCCCCAAAGAAGGCGCTGAAGAGTCCTAGCGGAGCGGTAGGGGCCTCTGAAGCAATTGGGGGTCGTTGATGCTGTCCACGGGGTGCTTCCGCTATGGAAATAAACTGAATTATTTATAACTATAAACTACACTACATTGTGTTAACTTAATGTAAAAAATACGTGTTTTCAATTATATTTTGGACAATGAACGTTGAAAGTTTTTAATAATACTAGAACAAGGTTTTGTAGACCTGGTGGCTCAGGGCCAAACTGTGCCTAAGGCTCGTAAAAAGGTATGCAGAGTAGTTGGAGAGCGGAAGCGGGAGCGCGCCATCAGAGGGTCATTTCCTCTACTGTATACCTTTTGCTTTAGTTTGCGCTGGAACTGACGAGGAGTTATAGATGCTGGATCTGTCAGCGCGCTCAAAACAAAGTTTAAACTTATTTCGTATAATAAGTAATTAAACTAGAAATGTTTATTTGTATTATTTTTTTATTTATTTCTGCCGCCAAGCACTAATGCGAGTAATGAGAGGTTAGGATTAGGTGCTGGTGAAATTATATACACATGGGACTTGTCAACTTAGGTCCAAGGGTGACGGGCGAAATGGCAGTGCCCCTCACACATTTGCGATTTAAAGCTCAGAGTGGCACTGCAAGTGCTATGGACAGTCGTCTCTTACCACCAGGCCACCAGGAGCATGACTTGTTCCCCTCTTCACTTAGCATCATAAAAAAAAACATAAAATTCGTAGGTAGAAACACCTTCTAGTTTAATTTATATGTGCGTTTTCTTACGACAGCTTACGTTCTAGCTGTTAGCATAGAATTTCATCATGGAAGGAGATGGAATTTTGCTCCAATATTACCATATAATGGACTTTTATCTCTGCGATGTTTTCAGGTAAATTGTTTAAGGTTTATGTAGGTACTACATGCAGTACTTCTTTGATATTATTACTGAACCATTTTGCTGTCTGTAGTATTTTCTTTATTTTTATTTTAGTATATTGAATTGCGAAATGTATGCAGTAAAACCCGTCTTGAATGAAGGTCAGCCTTATTTTCAGCGTGAAACTAAATACCTTTTAGAGCACAATAATCAACATCAGAAGTTAAAACAGCCAATAAAAATATCTATATTGAAGCAAGAAATTTAAGCTAACTTTCAACGTTCCACAGAGAGGCTCCGTGGGGACGGTTTGAGATGTATCCAATAGCTGTGCTAGATTATTTCGTAAACTTCTTAAGAGTCAATACTGTCCGTAATGAATCGGTTCTATTGCGCGGGTCGAGTGGGGAATTTAGAATTTATTTTTTACAGACGAAATTAAATCTATTTGAAAAATGTTTATCGTATATTATAGATACGTGTTCTAATTAGTTCGTTGATATAAAAAAAATCATTGGTATATGTAAAATACCTTTTGAACACAGCGGTTTTCTTGTAAAATGTCGAGATAAGTTTGTGTATTTTTTCTGTCATGAAATTTTTTAGGAACCTTGTTTTCACACCATATGCTAATCAATATATGTTCTCAACTTTACTATATATCTTTTCCAAAATGATTGATTCAATACTTTCACTGTTGTGCGGAATTAACCAAAGCCATTTGAGGTTGTATCGACTTTTAAGTCCGCTCACGCGATACATGTAGTCGTCGACGCATACCACACCTAGAGGTGCCGGTGATGATTTTATACCGATTTATCGGATATCGAAGTTATAACAGGTAAAAGAACTAATACTAATTGCTATTTCGGTAACTACTCTAGCAAA